>NW_027476579.1:0-180868 GCF_051020955.1 Megalopta genalis | reverse complement strand
GTAACCCATGTACTTCGCATTGATTTGAAGCTAAATCATGTGTTTGGCATGGTTTTAAATCGAACTCGTTTGTTTCGCATGCTGTTGAAGCTAAATCATGTATATCACAAGTATTTGAAGCTAAATTATTCGTTTCGCATGGATTCGAAGATAACCCTTCTAATTCGCATTGATTTGAAGCTAAATCATGTGTTTCGCATGGATATGAAGCTAACTCGTTTGTTTCGCATGCAGTTGAAGCCGAATCATGTATATCACAAGTATTTGATCCTAAACTATTCGTTTTGCATGGATTCGAAGATAAGCCTACCACTTCGCATTGATTTGAAACTAAATTATGTGTTTCGCATGGATTTGAATCGAACTCGTTTGTTTCGCATGCTGTTGAAGCTAAATCATGTATGTCACAAGTATTTGAAGTTAAAAAATTTGTTTCGCATGGATTCGAAGATAACCCATGTACTTCGCATTGATTTGAAGCTAAATCATGTGTTTCGCATGGCTTTGAATCGAACTCGTTTGTTTCGCATGCTGTTGAAGCTAAATCATGTATATCACAAGTATTTGAAGCTAAACTATTCGTTTCGCATGGATTCGAAGATAAGCCTTCCACTTCGCATTGATTTGAAGCTAAATAATGTGTTTCTCATGGATTTGAAATTAACTCGTTTGTTTCGCATGCAGTTGAAGCTATATCATGTATATCACAAGTATTTGAAGCTAAACCATTTGTTTCGCATGGATTCGAAGATAAGCCTCCTACTTCGCATTGATTTGAAGCTAAATCATCTGTTCGCATGGATTTGAAGCTAACTCGTTTGTTTCGATTGCTGTTGAAGCTAAATCATGTATATCACAAGTATTTGAAGCTAAACCATTTGCTTCGCATGGATTCGAAGATCAGCCTTCCACTTCGCATTTATTAGATGCTAAATCATGTGTTTCGCATGGATTTGAAGCTAACTCGTTTGTTTCGCATGCTGTTGAAGCTAAATCATGTATATCACAAGTATTTGAAGCTATATCATATGTTTCGCATGGATTCGAAGATAACCCTTCTAATTCGCATTGATTTGTAGCTAAATCATGTGTTTCGCATGGATTCGAAGATAACCCTTCTAATTCGCATTGATTTGAAGCTAAATCATGTGTTTCGCATGGATTTGAAGCTAACTCGTTTGTTTCGCATGCTGTTGAAGCTAAATCATGTATATCACAAGTATTTGAAGCTATATCATATGTTTCGCATGGATTCGAAGATAAGCCTCCTACTTCGCATTGATTTGAAGCTAAATCATGTGTTCGCATGGATTTGAAGCTAACTCGTTTGTTTCGCATGCTGATGAAGCTAAATCATGTGTATCACAAGTATTTGAAGCTATATCATATGTTTCGCATGGATTCGAAGATAACCCTTCTAATTCGCATTGATTTGAAGCTAAATCATGTGTTTCGCATGGATTTGAAGCTAACTCGTTTGTTTCGCATGCTGTTGAAGCTAAATCATGTTTATCACAAGTATTTGAAGCTAAACCATTTGTTCCGCATGGATTCGAAGATAAGCCTCCTACTTCGCATTGATTTGAAGCTAAATCATGTGTTCGCATGGATTTGAAGCTAACTCGTTTGTTTCGCACGCTGTTGAAGCTAAATCAAGTGTATCACAAGTATTGAAGCTGAACCATTTGCTTCGCATGGATTCGAAGATCAGCCTTCTACTTCGCATTTATTAGATGCTAAATCATGTGTGTCGCATGGATTTGAAGCTAACTCGTTTGTTTCGCATGCTGTTGATGCTAAAGCGTGCATATCACAAGTATTTGAAGCTAAACCATTTGTTTCGCATGGATTCGAAGATAAGCTTTCTACTTCGCATTGACTTTAATCTAAATCATGTGTATCGCATGGATTTGATGCTAACTCGTTTGTTTCGCATGCAGTTGAACCTGTATCATGTATATCACAAGTATTTGAAGCTAAACTATTCGTTTCGCATGGATTCGAAGATAAGCCTTGCACTTCGCATTGATTTGAAGCTAAATCATGTGTTCTCATGGATTTGAAGCTAACTCGTTTGTTTCGCATGCTGTTGAAGCTAAATCATGTATATCACAAGTATTTGAAGCTATATCATATGTTTCGCATGGATTCGAAGATAAGCCTCCTACTTCGCATTGATTTGAAGCTAAATCATGTGTTTCGCATGGATTTGAATCGAACTCGTTTGTTTCGCATGCTGTTGAAGCTAAATCATGTATATCACAAGTATTTGAAGTTAAACAATTTGTTTCGCATGGATTCGAAGGTAACCCATGTACTTCGCATTGATTTGAAGCTAAATCATGTGTTTGGCATGGTTTTAAATCGAACTCGTTTGTTTCGCATGCTGTTGAAGCTAAATCATGTATATCACAAGTATTTGAAGCTAAATTATTCGTTTCGCATGGATTCGAAGATAACCCTTCTAATTCGCATTGATTTGAAGCTAAATCATGTGTTTCGCATGGATATGAAGCTAACTCGTTTGTTTCGCATGCAGTTGAAGCCGAATCATGTATATCACAAGTATTTGATCCTAAACTATTCGTTTTGCATGGATTCGAAGATAAGCCTACCACTTCGCATTGATTTGAAACTAAATAATGTGTTTTCGCATGGATTTGAATCGAACTCGTTTGTTTCGCATGCTGTTGAAGCTAAATCATGTATATCACAAGTATTTGAAGTTAAAAAATTTGTTTCGCATGGATTCGAAGATAACCCATGTACTTCGCATTGATTTGAAGCTAAATCATGTGTTTCGCATGGCTTTGAATCGAACTCGTTTGTTTCGCATGCTGTTGAAGCTAAATCATGTATATCACAAGTATTTGAAGCTAAATTATTCGTTTCGCATGGATTCGAAGATAACCCTTCTAATTCGCATTGATTTGAAGCTAAATCATGTGTTTCGCATGGATATGAAGCTAACTCGTTTGTTTCGCATGCAGTTGAAGCCGAATCATGTATATCACAAGTATTTGATCCTAAACTATTCGTTTTGCATGGATTCGAAGATAAGCCTACCACTTCGCATTGATTTGAAACTAAATAATGTGTTTCGCATGGATTTGAATCGAACTCGTTTGTTTCGCATGCTGTTGAAGCTAAATCATGTATATCACAAGTATTTGAAGCTATATCATATGTTTCGCATGGATTCGAAGATAACCCTTCTAATTCGCATTGATTTGTAGCTAAATCATGTGTTTCGCATGGATTCGAAGATAACCCTTCTAATTCGCATTGATTTGAAGCTAAATCATGTGTTTCGCATGGATTTGAAGCTAACTCGTTTGTTTCGCATGCTGTTGAAGCTAAATCAAGTATATCACAAGTATTTGAAGTTAAACCATTTGTTTCGCATGGATTCGATGATAATCCATCTACTTCGCATTGATTTGAAGCTAAATCATGTGTTTCGCATGAATTTGAATCTAACTCGTTTGTTTCGCATGCTGTTGAAACTAAATCATGTATATCACAAGTATTTGAAGCTATATCATATGTTTTCGCTTGGATTCCGAGATAACCCTACTAATTCGCATTGATTTGAATATAAATCATGTTTTTCGCATGGATTTGAAGCAAACTCGTTTGTTTCGCATGCAGTTGAAGCTGAATCATGTATATCATTCGTATTTTAACATAAACTATTCGTTTCGCATGGAATCGAAGATAAGCCTTCTAATTCGCATTGATTTGAAGCTAAATCATGTGTTTCGCATGGATTTGAATCGAACTCGTTTGTTTTCGCATGCTGTTGTAGCTAAATCATGTATATCACAAGTATTTGAAGTTAAACAATTTGTTTCGCATGGATTCGAAGGTAACCCATGTACTTCGCATTGATTTGAAGCTAAATCATGTGTTTGGCATGGTTTTAAATCGAACTCGTTTGTTTCGCATGCTGTTGAAGCTAAATCATGTATATCACAAGTATTTGAAGCTAAATTATTCGTTTCGCATGGATTCGAAGATAACCCTTCTAATTCGCATTGATTTGAAGCTAAATCATGTGTTTCGCATGGATATGAAGCTAACTCGTTTGTTTCGCATGCAGTTGAAGCCGAATCATGTATATCACAAGTATTTGATCCTAAACTATTCGTTTTGCATGGATTCGAAGATAAGCCTACCACTTCGCATTGATTTGAAACTAAATTATGTGTTTCGCATGGATTTGAATCGAACTCGTTTGTTTCGCATGCTGTTGAAGCTAAATCATGTATGTCACAAGTATTTGAAGTTAAAAAATTTGTTTCGCATGGATTCGAAGATAACCCATGTACTTCGCATTGATTTGAAGCTAAATCATGTGTTTCGCATGGCTTTGAATCGAACTCGTTTGTTTCGCATGCTGTTGAAGCTAAATCATGTATATCACAAGTATTTGAAGCTAAACTATTCGTTTCGCATGGATTCGAAGATAAGCCTTCCACTTCGCATTGATTTGAAGCTAAATAATGTGTTTCTCATGGATTTGAAATTAACTCGTTTGTTTCGCATGCAGTTGAAGCTATATCATGTATATCACAAGTATTTGAAGCTAAACCATTTGTTTCGCATGGATTCGAAGATAAGCCTCCTACTTCGCATTGATTTGAAGCTAAATCATCTGTTCGCATGGATTTGAAGCTAACTCGTTTGTTTCGATTGCTGTTGAAGCTAAATCATGTATATCACAAGTATTTGAAGCTAAACCATTTGCTTCGCATGGATTCGAAGATCAGCCTTCCACTTCGCATTTATTAGATGCTAAATCATGTGTTTCGCATGGATTTGAAGCTAACTCGTTTGTTTCGCATGCTGTTGAAGCTAAATCATGTATATCACAAGTATTTGAAGCTATATCATATGTTTCGCATGGATTCGAAGATAACCCTTCTATTCGCATTGATTTGTAGCTAAATCATGTGTTTCGCATGGATTCGAAGATAACCCTTCTAATTCGCATTGATTTGAAGCTAAATCATGTGTTTCGCATGGATTTGAAGCTAACTCGTTTGTTTCGCATGCTGTTGAAGCTAAATCATGTATATCACAAGTATTTGAAGCTATATCATATGTTTCGCATGGATTCGAAGATAAGCCTCCTACTTCGCATTGATTTGAAGCTAAATCATGTGTTCGCATGGATTTGAAGCTAACTCGTTTGTTTCGCATGCTGATGAAGCTAAATCATGTTTATCACAAGTATTTGAAGCTAAACCATTTGTTCCGCATGGATTCGAAGATAAGCCTCCTACTTCGCATTGATTTGAAGCTAAATCATGTGTTCGCATGGATTTGAAGCTAACTCGTTTGTTTCGCACGCTGTTGAAGCTAAATCAAGTGTATCACAAGTATTTGAAGCTGAACCATTTGCTTCGCATGGATTCGAAGATCAGCCTTCTACTTCGCATTTATTAGATGCTAAATCATGTGTGTCGCATGGATTTGAAGCTAACTCGTTTGTTTCGCATGCTGTTGATGCTAAAGCGTGCATATCACAAGTATTTGAAGCTAAACCATTTGTTTCGCATGGATTCGAAGATAAGCTTTCTACTTCGCATTGACTTTAATCTAAATCATGTGTATCGCATGGATTTGATGCTAACTCGTTTGTTTCGCATGCAGTTGAACCTGTATCATGTATATCACAAGTATTTGAAGCTAAACTATTCGTTTCGCATGGATTCGAAGATAAGCCTTGCACTTCGCATTGATTTGAAGCTAAATCATGTGTTCTCATGGATTTGAAGCTAACTCGTTTGTTTCGCATGCTGTTGAAGCTAAATCATGTATATCACAAGTATTTGAAGCTATATCATATGTTTCGCATGGATTCGAAGATAAGCCTCCTACTTCGCATTGATTTGAAGCTAAATCATGTGTTTCGCATGGATTTGAATCGAACTCGTTTGTTTCGCATGCTGTTGAAGCTAAATCATGTATATCACAAGTATTTGAAGTTAAACAATTTGTTTCGCATGGATTCGAAGGTAACCCATGTACTTCGCATTGATTTGAAGCTAAATCATGTGTTTGGCATGGTTTTAAATCGAACTCGTTTGTTTCGCATGCTGTTGAAGCTAAATCATGTATATCACAAGTATTTGAAGCTAAATTATTCGTTTCGCATGGATTCGAAGATAACCCTTCTAATTCGCATTGATTTGAAGCTAAATCATGTGTTTCGCATGGATATGAAGCTAACTCGTTTGTTTCGCATGCAGTTGAAGCCGAATCATGTATATCACAAGTATTTGATCCTAAACTATTCGTTTTGCATGGATTCGAAGATAAGCCTACCACTTCGCATTGATTTGAAACTAAATAATGTGTTTCGCATGGATTTGAATCGAACTCGTTTGTTTCGCATGCTGTTGAAGCTAAATCATGTATATCACAAGTATTTGAAGTTAAAAAATTTGTTTCGCATGGATTCGAAGATAACCCATGTACTTCGCATTGATTTGAAGCTAAATCATGTGTTTCGCATGGCTTTGAATCGAACTCGTTTGTTTCGCATGCTGTTGAAGCTAAATCATGTATATCACAAGTATTTGAAGCTAAATTATTCGTTTCGCATGGATTCGAAGATAACCCTTCTAATTCGCATTGATTTGAAGCTAAATCATGTGTTTCGCATGGATATGAAGCTAACTCGTTTGTTTCGCATGCAGTTGAAGCCGAATCATGTATATCACAAGTATTTGATCCTAAACTATTCGTTTTGCATGGATTCGAAGATAAGCCTACCACTTCGCATTGATTTGAAACTAAATAATGTGTTTCGCATGGATTTGAATCGAACTCGTTTGTTTCGCATGCTGTTGAAGCTAAATCATGTATATCACAAGTATTTGAAGCTATATCATATGTTTCGCATGGATTCGAAGATAACCCTTCTAATTCGCATTGATTTGTAGCTAAATCATGTGTTTCGCATGGATTCGAAGATAACCCTTCTAATTCGCATTGATTTGAAGCTAAATCATGTGTTTCGCATGGATTTGAAGCTAACTCGTTTGTTTCGCATGCTGTTGAAGCTAAATCAAGTATATCACAAGTATTTGAAGTTAAACCATTTGTTTCGCATGGATTCGATGATAATCCATCTACTTCGCATTGATTTGAAGCTAAATCATGTGTTTCGCATGAATTTGAATCTAACTCGTTTGTTTCGCATGCTGTTGAAACTAAATCATGTATATCACAAGTATTTGAAGCTATATCATATGTTTCGCTTGGATTCCGAGATAACCCTACTAATTCGCATTGATTTGAATATAAATCATGTTTTTCGCATGGATTTGAAGCAAACTCGTTTGTTTCGCATGCAGTTGAAGCTGAATCATGTATATCATTCGTATTTTAACATAAACTATTCGTTTCGCATGGAATCGAAGATAAGCCTTCTAATTCGCATTGATTTGAAGCTAAATCATGTGTTTCGCATGGATTTGAATCGAACTCGTTTGTTTCGCATGCTGTTGTAGCTAAATCATGTATATCACAAGTATTTGAAGTTAAACAATTTGTTTCGCATGGATTCGAAGGTAACCCATGTACTTCGCATTGATTTGAAGCTAAATCATGTGTTTGGCATGGTTTTAATCGAACTCGTTTGTTTCGCATGCTGTTGAAGCTAAATCATGTATATCACAAGTATTTGAAGCTAAATTATTCGTTTCGCATGGATTCGAAGATAACCCTTCTAATTCGCATTGATTTGAAGCTAAATCATGTGTTTCGCATGGATATGAAGCTAACTCGTTTGTTTCGCATGCAGTTGAAGCCGAATCATGTATATCACAAGTATTTGATCCTAAACTATTCGTTTTGCATGGATTCGAAGATAAGCCTACCACTTCGCATTGATTTGAAACTAAATTATGTGTTTCGCATGGATTTGAATCGAACTCGTTTGTTTCGCATGCTGTTGAAGCTAAATCATGTATGTCACAAGTATTTGAAGTTAAAAAATTTGTTTCGCATGGATTCGAAGATAACCCATGTACTTCGCATTGATTTGAAGCTAAATCATGTGTTTCGCATGGCTTTGAATCGAACTCGTTTGTTTCGCATGCTGTTGAAGCTAAATCATGTATATCACAAGTATTTGAAGCTAAACTATTCGTTTCGCATGGATTCGAAGATAAGCCTTCCACTTCGCATTGATTTGAAGCTAAATAATGTGTTTCTCATGGATTTGAAATTAACTCGTTTGTTTCGCATGCAGTTGAAGCTATATCATGTATATCACAAGTATTTGAAGCTAAACCATTTGTTTCGCATGGATTCGAAGATAAGCCTCCTACTTCGCATTGATTTGAAGCTAAATCATCTGTTCGCATGGATTTGAAGCTAACTCGTTTGTTTCGATTGCTGTTGAAGCTAAATCATGTATATCACAAGTATTTGAAGCTAAACCATTTGCTTCGCATGGATTCGAAGATCAGCCTTCCACTTCGCATTTATTAGATGCTAAATCATGTGTTTCGCATGGATTTGAAGCTAACTCGTTTGTTTCGCATGCTGTTGAAGCTAAATCATGTATATCACAAGTATTTGAAGCTATATCATATGTTTCGCATGGATTCGAAGATAACCCTTCTAATTCGCATTGATTTGTAGCTAAATCATGTGTTTCGCATGGATTCGAAGATAACCCTTCTAATTCGCATTGATTTGAAGCTAAATCATGTGTTTCGCATGGATTTGAAGCTAACTCGTTTGTTTCGCATGCTGTTGAAGCTAAATCATGTATATCACAAGTATTTGAAGCTATATCATATGTTTCGCATGGATTCGAAGATAAGCCTCCTACTTCGCATTGATTTGAAGCTAAATCATGTGTTCGCATGGATTTGAAGCTAACTCGTTTGTTTCGCATGCTGATGAAGCTAAATCATGTGTATCACAAGTATTTGAAGCTATATCATATGTTTCGCATGGATTCGAAGATAACCCTTCTAATTCGCATTGATTTGAAGCTAAATCATGTGTTTCGCATGGATATGAAGCTAACTCGTTTGTTTCGCATGCAGTTGAAGCCGAATCATGTATATCACAAGTATTTGATCCTAAACTATTCGTTTTGCATGGATTCGAAGATAAGCCTACCACTTCGCATTGATTTGAAACTAAATAATGTGTTTCGCATGGATTTGAATCGAACTCGTTTGTTTCGCATGCTGTTGAAGCTAAATCATGTATATCACAAGTATTTGAAGTTAAAAAATTTGTTTCGCATGGATTCGAAGATAACCCATGTACTTCGCATTGATTTGAAGCTAAATCATGTGTTTCGCATGGCTTTGAATCGAACTCGTTTGTTTCGCATGCTGTTGAAGCTAAATCATGTATATCACAAGTATTTGAAGCTAAATTATTCGTTTCGCATGGATTCGAAGATAACCCTTCTAATTCGCATTGATTTGAAGCTAAATCATGTGTTTCGCATGGATATGAAGCTAACTCGTTTGTTTCGCATGCAGTTGAAGCCGAATCATGTATATCACAAGTATTTGATCCTAAACTATTCGTTTTGCATGGATTCGAAGATAAGCCTACCACTTCGCATTGATTTGAAACTAAATAATGTGTTTCGCATGGATTTGAATCGAACTCGTTTGTTTCGCATGCTGTTGAAGCTAAATCATGTATATCACAAGTATTTGAAGTTAAAAAATTTGTTTTCGCATGGATTCGAAGATAACCCATGTACTTCGCATTGATTTGAAGCTAAATCATGTGTTTCGCATGGCTTTGAATCGAACTCGTTTGTTTCGCATGCTGTTGAAGCTAAATCATGTATATCACAAGTATTTGAAGCTAAACTATTCGTTTCGCATGGATTCGAAGATAAGCCTTCCACTTCGCATTGATTTGAAGCTAAATAATGTGTTTCTCATGGATTTGAAATTAACTCGTTTGTTTCGCATGCAGTTGAAGCTATATCATGTATATCACAAGTATTTGAAGCTAAACCATTTGTTTCGCATGGATTCGAAGATAAGCCTCCTACATGGCATTGATTTGAAGCTAAATCATGTGTTCGCATGGATTTGAAGCTAACTCGTTTGTTTCGCACGCTGTTGAAGCTAAATCAAGTGTATCACAAGTATTTGAAGCTAAACCATTTGCTTCGCATGGATTCGAAGATCAGCCTTCTACTTCGCATTTATTAGATGCTAAATCATGTGTGTCGCATGGATTTGAAGCTAACTCGTTTGTTTCGCATGCTGTTGAAGCTAAATCATGTATATCACAAATATTTGAAGCTATATCATATGTTTCGCATGGATTCGAAGATAAGCCTCCTACTTCGCATTGATTTGAAGCTAAATCATGTGTTCGCATGGATTTGAAGCTAACTCGTTTGTTTCGCATGCTGATGAAGCTAAATCATGTGTATCACAAGTATTTGAAGCTATATCATATGTTTCGCATGGATTCGAAGATAACCCTTCTAATTCGCATTGATTTGAAGCTAAATCATGTGTTTCGCATGGATTTGAAGCTAACTCGTTTGTTTCGCATGCTGTTGAAGCTAAATCATGTTTATCACAAGTATTTGAAGCTAAACCATTTGTTCCGCATGGATTCGAAGATAAGCCTCCTACTTCGCATTGATTTGAAGCTAAATCATGTGTTCGCATGGATTTGAAGCTAACTCGTTTGTTTCGCACGCTGTTGAAGCTAAATCAAGTGTATCACAAGTATTTGAAGCTGAACCATTTGCTTCGCATGGATTCGAAGATCAGCCTTCTACTTCGCATTTATTAGATGCTAAATCATGTGTGTCGCATGGATTTGAAGCTAACTCGTTTGTTTCGCATGCTGTTGATGCTAAAGCGTGCATATCACAAGTATTTGAAGCTAAACCATTTGTTTCGCATGGATTCGAAGATAAGCTTTCTACTTCGCATTGACTTTAATCTAAATCATGTGTATCGCATGGATTTGATGCTAACTCGTTTGTTTCGCATGCAGTTGAACCTGAATCATGTATATCACAAGTATTTGAAGCTAAACTATTCGTTTCACATGGATTCGAAGATAAGCCTTGCACTTCGCATTGATTTGAAGCTAAATCATGTGTTCTCATGGATTTGAAGCTAACTCGTTTGTTTCGCATGCTGTTGAAGCTAAATCATGTATATCACAAGTATTTGAAGCTATATCATATGTTTCGCATGGATTCGAAGATAAGCCTCCTACTTCGCATTGATTTGAAGCTAAATCATGTGTTTCGCATGGATATGAAGCTAACTCGTTTGTTTCGCATGCAGTTGAAGCCGAATCATGTATATCACAAGTATTTGATCCTAAACTATTCGTTTTGCATGGATTCGAAGATAAGCCTACCACTTCGCATTGATTTGAAACTAAATTATGTGTTTCGCATGGATTTGAATCGAACTCGTTTGTTTCGCATGCTGTTGAAGCTAAATCATGTATATCACAAGTATTTGAAGTTAAAAAATTTGTTTCGCATGGATTCGAAGATAACCCATGTACTTCGCATTGATTTGAAGCTAAATCATGTGTTTCGCATGGCTTTGAATCGAACTCGTTTGTTTCGCATGCTGTTGAAGCTAAATCAAGTGTATCACAAGTATTTGAAGCTAAACCATTTGCTTCGCATGGATTCGAAGATCAGCCTTCTACTTCGCATTTATTAGATGCTAAATCATGTGTGTCGCATGGATTTGAAGCTAACTCGTTTGTTTCGCATGCTGTTGAAGCTAAATCATGTATATCACAAGTATTTGAAGCTATATCATATGTTTCGCATGGATTCGAAGATAAGCCTCCTACTTCGCATTGATTTGAAGCTAAATCATGTGTTTCGCATGGATTTGAATCGAACTCGTTTGTTTCGCATGCTGTTGAAGCTAAATCATGTATATCACAAGTATTTGAAGTTAAACAATTTGTTTCGCATGGATTCGAAGGTAACCCATGTACTTCGCATTGATTTGAAGCTAAATCATGTGTTTGGCATGGTTTTAAATCGAACTCGTTTGTTTCGCATGCTGTTGAAGCTAAATCATGTATATCACAAGTATTTGAAGCTAAATTATTCGTTTCGCATGGATTCGAAGATAACCCTTCTAATTCGCATTGATTTGAAGCTAAATCATGTGTTTCGCATGGCTTTGAATCGAACTCGTTTGTTTCGCATGCTGTTGAAGCTAAATCATGTATATCACAAGTATTTGAAGCTAAACTATTCGTTTCGCATGGATTCGAAGGTAAGCCTTCCACTTCGCATTGATTTGAAGCTAAATACTGTGTTTCTCATGGATTTGAAATTAACTCGTTTGTTTCGCATGCAGTTGAAGCTATATCATGTATATCACAAGTATTTGAAGCTAAACCATTTGTTTCGCATGGATTCGAAGATAAGCCTCCTACTTCGCATTGATTTGAAGCTAAATCATCTGTTCGCATGGATTTGAAGCTAACTCGTTTGTTTCGATTGCTGTTGAAGCTAAATCATGTATATCACAAGTATTTGCAGCTAAACCATTTGTTTCGCATGGATTAGAAGATAAGCCTTCTACTTCGCATTGATTTGAAGCTAAATCATGTGTTTCGCATGGATTTGAAGCTAACTCGTTTGTTTCGCATGCTGTTGAAGCTAAATCATGTATATCACAAGTATTTGAAGCTATATCATATGTTTCGCATGGATTCGAAGATAACCCTTCTAATTCGCATTGATTTGTAGCTAAATCATGTGTTTCGCATGGATTCGAAGATAACCCTTCTAATTCGCATTGATTTGAAGCTAAATCATGTGTTTCGCATGGATTTGAAGCTAACTCGTTTGTTTCGCATGCTGTTGAAGCTAAATCAAGTATATCACAAGTATTTGAAGTTAAACCATTTGTTTCGCATGGATTCGATGATAATCCATCTACTTCGCATTGATTTGAAGCTAAATCATGTGTTTCGCATGAATTTGAATCTACCTCGTTTGTTTCGCATGCTGTTGAAACTAAATCATGTATATCACAAGTATTTGAAGCTATATCATATGTTTCGCTTGGATTCCGAGATAACCCTACTAATTCGCATTGATTTGAATATAAATCATGTTTTTCGCATGGATTTGAAGCAAACTCGTTTGTTTCGCATGCAGTTGAAGCTGAATCATGTATATCATTCGTATTTTAACATAAACTATTCGTTTCGCATGGAATCGAAGATAAGCCTTCTAATTCGCATTGATTTGAAGCTAAATCATGTGTTTCGCATGGATTTGAATCGAACTCGTTTGTTTCGCATGCTGTTGAAGCTAAATCATGTATATCACAAGTATTTGAAGTTAAACAATATGTTTCGCATGGATTCGAAGGTAACCCATGTACTTCGCATTGATTTGAAGCTAAATCATGTGTTTGGCATGGTTTTAAATCGAACTCGTTTGTTTCGCATGCTGTTGAAGCTAAATCATGTATATCACAAGTATTTGAAGCTAAATTATTCGTTTCGCATGGATTCGAAGATAACCCTTCTAATTCGCATTGATTTGAAGCTAAATCATGTGTTTCGCATGGATATGAAGCTAACTCGTTTGTTTCGCATGCAGTTGAAGCCGAATCATGTATATCACAAGTATTTGATCCTAAACTATTCGTTTTGCATGGATTCGAAGATAAGCCTACCACTTCGCATTGATTTGAAACTAAATTATGTGTTTCGCATGGATTTGAATCGAACTCGTTTGTTTCGCATGCTGTTGAAGCTAAATCATGTATGTCACAAGTATTTGAAGTTAAAAAATTTGTTTCGCATGGATTCGAAGATAACCCATGTACTTCGCATTGATTTGAAGCTAAATCATGTGTTTCGCATGGCTTTGAATCGAACTCGTTTGTTTCGCATGCTGTTGAAGCTAAATCATGTATATCACAAGTATTTGAAGCTAAACTATTCGTTTCGCATGGATTCGAAGATAAGCCTTCCACTTCGCATTGATTTGAAGCTAAATAATGTGTTTCTCATGGATTTGAAATTAACTCGTTTGTTTCGCATGCAGTTGAAGCTATATCATGTATATCACAAGTATTTGAAGCTAAACCATTTGTTTCGCATGGATTCGAAGATAAGCCTCCTACTTCGCATTGATTTGAAGCTAAATCATCTGTTCGCATGGATTTGAAGCTAACTCGTTTGTTTCGATTGCTGTTGAAGCTAAATCATGTATATCACAAGTATTTGAAGCTAAACCATTTGCTTCGCATGGATTCGAAGATCAGCCTTCCACTTCGCATTTATTAGATGCTAAATCATGTGTTTCGCATGGATTTGAAGCTAACTCGTTTGTTTCGCATGCTGTTGAAGCTAAATCATGTATATCACAAGTATTTGAAGCTATATCATATGTTTCGCATGGATTCGAAGATAACCCTTCTAATTCGCATTGATTTGTAGCTAAATCATGTGTTTCGCATGGATTCGAAGATAACCCTTCTAATTCGCATTGATTTGAAGCTAAATCATGTGTTTCGCATGGATTTGAAGCTTACTCGTTTGTTTCGCATGCTGTTGAAGCTAAATCAAGTATATCACAAGTATTTGAAGTTAAACCATTTGTTTCGCATGGATTCGATGATAATCCATCTACTTCGCATTGATTTGAAGCTAAATCATGTGTTTCGCATGAATTTGAATCTAACTCGTTTGTTTCGCATACTGTTGAAACTAAATCATGTATATCACAAGTATTTGAAGCTATATCATATGTTTCGCTTGAATTCCAAGATAACCCTACTAATTCGCATTGA
This sequence comes from Megalopta genalis, assembly GCF_051020955.1. Taxonomy (NCBI): domain Eukaryota; kingdom Metazoa; phylum Arthropoda; class Insecta; order Hymenoptera; family Halictidae; genus Megalopta; species Megalopta genalis. The sequence goes on along the minus strand of NW_027476579.1, from coordinate 166,040 downwards.
TTTGAAGCTAAATCATGTGTTTCGCATGTATTTGAAGCTATCTCGTTTGTTTCGCATGCTGTTGAAGCTAAATCTTGTATATCACAAGTATTTGAAGCTAAACCATTTGTTCCACATGGATTCGAAGATAAGCCTCCTACATCGCATTGATTTGAAGCTAAATCATGTGTTCGCATGGATTTGAAGCTAACTCGTTTGTTTCGCACGCTGTTGAAGCTAAATCAAGTGTATCACAAGTATTTGAAGCTAAACCATTTGCTTCGCATGGATTCGAAGATCAGCCTTCTACTTCGCATTTATTAGATGCTAAATCATGTGTGTCGCATGGATTTGAAGCTAACTCGTTTGTTTCGCATGCTGTTGAAGCTAAATCATGTATATCACAAGTATTTGAAGCTATATCATATGTTTCGCATGGATTCGAAGATAAGCCTCCTACTTCGCATTGATTTGAAGCTAAATCATGTGTTCGCATGGATTTGAAGCTAACTCGTTTGTTTCGCATGCTGATGAAGCTAAATCATGTGTATCACAAGTATTTGAAGCTATATCATATGTTTCGCATGGATTCGAAGATAACCCTTCTAATTCGCATTGATTTGAAGCTAAATCATGTGTTTCGCATGGATTTGAAGCTAACTCGTTTGTTTCGCATGCTGTTGAAGCTAAATCATGTTTATCACAAGTATTTGAAGCTAAACCATTTGTTCCGCATGGATTCGAAGATAAGCCTCCTACTTCGCATTGATTTGAAGCTAAATCATGTGTTCGCATGGATTTGAAGCTAACTCGTTTGTTTCGCACGCTGTTGAAGCTAAATCAAGTGTATCACAAGTATTTGAAGCTGAACCATTTGCTTCGCATGGATTCGAAGATCAGCCTTCTACTTCGCATTTGTTAGATGCTAAATCATGTGTGTCGCATGGATTTGAAGCTAACTCGTTTGTTTCGCATGCTGTTGATGCTAAAGCGTGCATATCACAAGTATTTGAAGCTAAACCATTTGTTTCGCATGGATTCGAAGATAAGCTTTCTACTTCGCATTGACTTTAATCTAAATCATGTGTATCGCATGGATTTGATGCTAACTCGTTTGTTTCGCATGCAGTTGAACCTGAATCATGTATATCACAAGTATTTGAAGCTAAACTATTCGTTTCGCATGGATTCGAAGATAAGCCTTGCACTTCGCATTGATTTGAAGCTAAATCATGTGTTCTCATGGATTTGAAGCTAACTCGTTTGTTTCGCATGCTGTTGAAGCTAAATCATGTATATCACAAGTATTTGAAGCTATATCATATGTTTCGCATGGATTCGAAGATAAGCCTCCTACTTCGCATTGATTTGAAGCTAAATCATGTGTTTCGCATGGATTTGAATCGAACTCGTTTGTTTCGCATGCTGTTGAAGCTAAATCATGTATATCACAAGTATTTGAAGTTAAACAATTTGTTTCGCATGGATTCGAAGGTAACCCATGTACTTCGCATTGATTTGAAGCTAAATCATGTGTTTGGCATGGTTTTAAATCGAACTCGTTTGTTTCGCATGCTGTTGAAGCTAAATCATGTATATCACAAGTATTTGAAGCTAAATTATTCGTTTCGCATGGATTCGAAGATAACCCTTCTAATTCGCATTGATTTGAAGCTAAATCATGTGTTTCGCATGGATATGAAGCTAACTCGTTTGTTTCGCATGCAGTTGAAGCCGAATCATGTATATCACAAGTATTTGATCCTAAACTATTCGTTTTGCATGGATTCGAAGATAAGCCTACCACTTCGCATTGATTTGAAACTAAATTATGTGTTTCGCATGGATTTGAATCGAACTCGTTTGTTTCGCATGCTGTTGAAGCTAAATCATGTATATCACAAGTATTTGAAGTTAAAAAATTTGTTTCGCATGGATTCGAAGATAACCCATGTACTTCGCATTGATTTGAAGCTAAATCATGTGTTTCGCATGGCTTTGAATCGAACTCGTTTGTTTCGCATGCTGTTGAAGCTAAATCATGTATATCACAAGTATTTGAAGCTAAACTATTCGTTTCGCATGGATTCGAAGATAAGCCTTCCACTTCGCATTGATTTGAAGCTAAATAATGTGTTTCTCATGGATTTCAAATTAACTCGTTTGTTTCGCATGCAGTTGAAGCTATATCATGTATATCACAAGTATTTGAAGCTAAACCATTTGTTTCGCATGGTTTCGAAGATAAGCCTCCTACTTCGCATTGATTTGAAGCTAAATCATCTGTTCGCATGGATTTGAAGCTAACTCGTTTGTTTCGATTGCTGTTGAAGCTAAATCATGTATATCACAAGTATTTGCAGCTAAACCATTTGTTTCGCATGGATTAGAAGATAAGCCTTCTACTTCGCATTGATTTGAAGCTAAATCATGTGTTTCGCATGGATTTGAATCTAACTCGTTTGTTTCGCACGCTGTTGAAGCTAAATCAAGTGTATCACAAGTATTTGAAGCTAAACCATTTGCTTCGCATGGATTCGAAGATCAGCCTTCCACTTCGCATTTATTAGATGCTAAATCATGTGTTTCGCATGGATTTGAAGCTAACTCGTTTGTTTCGCATGCTGTTGAAGCTAAATCATGTATATCACAAGTATTTGAAGCTATATCATATGTTTCGCATGGATTCGAAGATAACCCTTCTAATTCGCATTGATTTGTAGCTAAATCATGTGTTTCGCATGGATTCGAAGATAACCCTTCTAATTCGCATTGATTTGAAGCTAAATCATGTGTTTCGCATGGATTTGAAGCTAACTCGTTTGTTTCGCATGCTGTTGAAGCTAAATCAAGTATATCACAAGTATTTGAAGTTAAACCATTTGTTTCGCATGGATTCGATGATAATCCATCTACTTCGCATTGATTTGAAGCTAAATCATGTGTTTCGCATGAATTTGAATCTAACTCGTTTGTTTCGCATACTGTTGAAACTAAATCATGTATATCACAAGTATTTGAAGCTATATCATATGTTTCGCTTGAATTCCAAGATAACCCTACTAATTCGCATTGATTTGAAGCTAAATCATGTGTTTCGCATGTATTTGAAGCTATCTCGTTTGTTTCGCATGCTGTTGAAGCTAAATCTTGTATATCACAAGTATTTGAAGCTAAACCATTTGTTCCACATGGATTCGAAGATAAGCCTCCTACTTCGCATTGATTTGAAGCTAAATCATGTGTTCGCATGGATTTGAAGCTAACTCGTTTGTTTCGCACGCTGTTGAAGCTAAATCAAGTGTATCACAAGTATTTGAAGCTAAACCATTTGCTTCGCATGGATTCGAAGATCAGCCTTCTACTTCGCATTTATTAGATGCTAAATCATGTGTGTCGCATGGATTTGAAGCTAACTCGTTTGTTTCGCATGCTGTTGAAGCTAAATCATGTATATCACAAGTATTTGAAGCTATATCATATGTTTCGCATGGATTCGAAGATAAGCCTCCTACTTCGCATTGATTTGAAGCTAAATCATGTGTTCGCATGGATTTGAAGCTAACTCGTTTGTTTCGATTGGTGTTGAAGCTAAATCATGTATATCACAAGTATTTGCAGCTAAACCATTTGTTTCGCATGGATTCGAAGATAAGCCTTCTACTTCGCATTGATTTGAAGCTAAATCATGCGTTTCGCATGGATTTGAATCTAACTCGTTTGTTTCGCACGCTGTTGAAGCTAAATCAAGTGTATCACAAGTATTTGAAGCTAAACCATTTGCTTCGCATGGATTCGAAGATCAGCCGTCCACTTCGCATTTATTAGATGCTAAATCATGTGTTTCGCACGGATTTGAAGCTAACTCGTTTGTTTCGCATGCTGTTGAAGCTAAATCATGTATATCACAAGTATTTGAAGCTATATCATATGTTTCGCATGGATTCGAAGATAACCCTTCTAATTCGCATTGATTTGTAGCTAAATCATGTGTTTCGCATGGATTCGAAGATAACCCTTCTAATTCGCATTGATTTGAAGCTAAATCATGTGTTTCGCATGGATTTGAAGCTAACTCGTTTGTTTCGCATGCTGTTGAAGCTAAATCAAGTATATCACAAGTATTTGAAGTTAAACCATTTGTTTCGGATGGATTCGATGATAATCCATCTACTTCGCATTGATTTGAAGCTAAATCATGTGTTTCGCATGAATTTGAATCTAACTCGTTTGTTTCGCATGCTGTTGAAACTAAATCATGTATATCACAAGTATTTGAAGCTAAACCATTTGTTCCGCATGGATTCGAAGATAAGCCTCCTACTTCGCATTGATTTGAAGCTAAATCATGTGTTCGCATGGATTTGAAGCTAACTCGTTTGTTTCGAATGCTGTTGAAGCTAAATCATGTATATCACAAGTATTTGAAGCCAAACCATTTGTTTCGCATGGATTCGAAGATAAGCCTTCTACTTCGCATTGATTTTAATCTAAATCATGTGTATCGCATGGATTTGATGCTAACTCGTTTGTTTCGCATGCAGTTGAAGCTGAATCATGTATATCACAAGTATTTGAAGCTAAACTGTTCGTTTCGTATGGATTCGAAGATAAGCCTTCCACTTCGCATTGATTTGAAGCTAAATCATGTGTTTCGCATGGATTTGAAGCTAACTCGTTTGTTTCGCATGCTGTTGAAGCTAAAGCATGCATATCACAAGTATTTGAAGCTAAACCATTTGTTTCGCATGGATTCGCAGATAAGCCTCCTACTTCGCATTGATTTGAAGCTAAATCATGTGTTCGCATGGATTTGAAGCTACCTCGTTTGTTTCGCATGCTGTTCAAGCTAAATCATGTATATCACAATATTTGAAGCTAAACCATTTGTTACGCATGGATTCGAAGATCAGCCTTCTACTTCGCATTGATTTAAGGCTAAATCATGTGTTTCGCATGGATTTGAAACTAACTCGTTTGTTTCGCATGCTGTTGAAACTAAATCATGTATATCACAAGTATTTGCAGCTAAACCATTTGCTTCGCATGGATTCGAAAATCAGCCTTCTACTTCGCCTTGATTAGATGCTAAATCATGTGTTTCGCATGGATTTGAAGCTAACTCGTTTTGTTCGCATGCAGTTGAAGCTAAATCATGTACATCACAAGTATTTGAAGCTAAACCATTTGTTTCGCATGGATTCGAAGATAGTGCATCTACTTCGCATTGATTTGAAGATAAATCATGTGTTTCGCATGGATTTGAATCCAACTCATTTGTTTCGCATGCTGTTGGAACTAAATCATGTTTATCACAAGTATTTGAAGCTATATCATTTGTTTCGCATTTATTCGAAGATAACCCTTCTACTTCGCATTGATTTGAAGCTAAATCATGTGTTTCGCATGGATTTGGATCTAACTCGTTTATTTCGCATGCTGTTGAAGCTAAATCATGTATATCACAAGTATTTGAAGCTATATCATATGTTTCGCATGGATTCAAAGATAACCCTTCTAATTCGCATTGATTTGTAGCTGAATCATGCGTTTCGCATGGATTTGAAGCTAACTCGTTTTTTTCGCATGCAGTTGAAGCTAAATCATGTATATCACAAGTATTTGAAGCTAAACTATTCGTTTTTGCATGGATTCGAAGATAAGCCTTCCACTTCGCATTGATTTGAAGCTAAATCATGTGTTTCGCATGGATTTGAAGTTAACTCGTTTGTTTCGCATGCAGTTGAAGTTAAATCATGTATATCACAAGTATTTGCAGCTAAACCATTTGCTTCGCGTGGATTCGAAGATAAGCCTTCTACTTCGCATTTATTAGATGCTAAATCATGTGTTTCGCATGGATTTGAAGTTAACTCGTTTGTTTCGCATGCTGTGTAAGCTAAATCATATATATCACAAGTATTTGAAGCTAAACCATTGGTTACGCATGGATTCGAAGATCAGCTTTCTACTTCGCATTGATTTAAGGCTAATTCATGTGTTCAGCTGGATTTTAAGCTAACTCGTTTTTTTCGCATGCAGTTGAAGCTAAATCATGTATGTCACAAGTATTTGAAGCTATATCATATGTTTCGCATGGATTCCAAGATAACCCTTCTAATTCGCATTGGTTTGAAACTAAATCATGTGTTTCGCATGGATTTGAAGATAACTCATTTGTTTCGCATGCTGTTGAAGCTAAATCAAGTGTATCACAAGTATTTGAAGCCAAACCATTTGCTTTGCATGGATTCGAAGATCAGCCTTCTACTTCGCATTGATTAGATGCTAAATCATGTGTTTCGCATGGATTTGAAGTTAACTCGTTTGTTTCGCATGCAGTTGAAGTTAAATCATGTATATCACAAGTATTTGCAGCTAAACCATTTGTTTCGCATGGATTCGAAGATAACCATTCTACTTCGCTTTGATTTCAAGTTAAATCATGTGTTTCGCATGGATTTGAATCTAACTCGTTTCTTTCGTATGCTGTTGAAGCTAAATCATGAATATCACGAGTATATGAAGCTAGTCCATTTGTTTCGCATGGATTCGAAGATAAGCCATCTACTTCGCGTTGATTTGAAGCTAAATCATGTGTTTCGCATGGATTTGAATCTAACTCGTTTGTTTCGCATGCTGTTGAAGCTAAATCAAGTGTATCACAAGTATTTGAAGCCAAACCATTTGCTTCGCATGGATTCGAAAATCAGCCTTCTACTTCGCATTGATTAGATGCTAAATCATGTGTTTCGCATGGATTTGAAGCTGACTCGCTTTTTTCGCATGCAGTTGAAGCTAGATCATGTATATCACAAGTATTTGAAGCTAAACCATTTGTTTCGCATGGATTCGAAGATAATCCATCTACTTCGCATTGATTTGAAGCTAAATCATGTGCTTCGATTGGATTTGAAGATAACTCGTTTGTTTCGCATACTGTTGAAACTAAATCATGTATATCACAAGTATTTGAAGCTATATCATATGTTTCGCTTGAATTCCAAGATAACCCTACTAATTCGCATTGATTTGAAGCTAAATCATGTGTTTCGCATGTATTTGAAGCTATCTCGTTTGTTTCGCATGCTGTTGAAGCTAAATCTTGTATATCACAAGTATTTGAAGCTAAACCATTTGTTCCACATGGATTCGAAGATAAGCCTCCTACTTCGCATTGATTTGAAGCTAAATCATGTGTTCGCATGGATTTGAAGCTAACTCGTTTGTTTCGCACGCTGTTGAAGCTAAATCAAGTGTATCACAAGTATTTGAAGCTAAACCATTTGCTTCGCATGGATTCGAAGATCAGCCTTCTACTTCGCATTTATTAGATGCTAAATCATGTGTGTCGCATGGATTTGAAGCTAACTCGTTTGTTTCGCATGCTGTTGAAACTAAATCATGTATATCACAAGTATTTGAAGCTAAACCCTTTGTTCCGCATGGATTCGAAGATAAGCCTCCTACTTCGCATTGATTTGAAGCTAAATCATGTGTTCGCATGGATTTGAAGCTAACTCGTTTGTTTCGAATGCTGTTGAAGCTAAATCATGTATATCACAAGTATTTGAAGCCAAACCATTTGTTTCGCATGGATTCGAAGATAAGCCTTCTACTTCGCATTGATTTTAATCTAAATCATGTGTATCGCATGGATTTGATGCTAACTCGTTTGTTTCGCATGCAGTTGAAGCTGAATCATGTATATCACAAGTATTTGAAGCTAAACTATTCGTTTCGTATGGATTCGAAGATAAGCCTTCCACTTCGCATTGATTTGAAGCTAACTCGTTTGTTTCGCATGCTGTTGAAGCTAAAGCATGCATATCACAAGTTTTTGAAGCTAAACCATTTGTTTCGCATGGATTCGCAGATAAGCCTCCTACTTCGCATTGATTTGAAGCTAAATCATGTGTTCGCATGGATTTGAAGCTACCTCGTTTGTTTCGCATGCTGTTCAAGCTAAATCATGTATATCACAATATTTGAAGCTAAACCATTTGTTACGCATGGATTCGAAGATCAGCCTTCTACTTCGCATTGATTTAAGGCTAAATCATGTGTTTCGCATGGATTTGAAACTAACTCGTTTGTTTCGCATGCTGTTGAAACTAAATCATGTATATCACAAGTATTTGCAGCTAAACCATTTGCTTCGCATGGATTCGAAAATCAGCCTTCTACTTCCCCTTGATTAGATGCTAAATCATGTGTTTCGCATGGATTTGAAGCTAACTCGTTTTGTTCGCATGCAGTTGAAGCTAAATCAAGTATATCACAAGTATTTGAAGTTAAACCATTTGTTTCGGATGGATTCGATGATAATCCATCAACTTCGCATTGATTTGAAGCTAAATCATGTGTTTCGCATGAATTTGAATCCAACTCGTTTGTTTCGCATGCTGTTGGAACTAAATCATGTATATCACAAGTATTTGAAGCTATATCATTTGTTTCGCATTTATTCGAAGATAACCCTTCTACTTCGCATTGATTTGAAGCTAAATCATGTGTTTCGCATGGATTTGGATCTAACTCGTTTATTTCGCATGCTGTTGAAGCTAAATCATGTATATCACAAGTATTTGAAGCTATATCATATGTTTCGCATGGATTCAAAGATAACCCTTCTAATTCGCATTGATTTGTAGCTGAATCATGCGTTTCGCATGGATTTGAAGCTAACTCGTTTTTTTCGCATGCAGTTGAAGCTAAATCATGTATATCACAAGTATTTGAAGCTAAACTATTCGTTTTGCATGGATTCGAAGATAAGCCTTCCACTTCGCATTGATTTGAAGCAAAATCATGTGTTTCGCATGGATTTGAAGTTAACTCGTTTGTTTCGCATGCAGTTGAAGTTAAATCATGTATATCACAAGTATTTGCAGCTAAACCATTTGCTTCGCGTGGATTCGAAGATAAGCCTTCTACTTCGCATTTATTAGATGCTAAATCATGTGTTTCGCATGGATTTGAAGTTAACTCGTTTGTTTCGCATGCTGTGTAAGCTAAATCATATATATCACAAGTATTTGAAGCTAAACCATTGGTTACGCATGGATTCGAAGATCAGCTTTCTACTTCGCATTGATTTAAGGCTAATTCATGTGTTCAGCTGGATTTTAAGCTAACTCGTTTTTTTCGCATGCAGTTGAAGCTAAATCATGTATGTCACAAGTATTTGAAGCTATATCATATGTTTCGCATGGATTCCAAGATAACCCTTCTAATTCGCATTGGTTTGAAACTAAATCATGTGTTTCGCATGGATTTGAAGATAACTCATTTGTTTCGCATGCTGTTGAAGCTAAATCAAGTGTATCACAAGTATTTGAAGCCAAACCATTTGCTTCGCATGGATTCGAAGATCAGCCTTCTACTTCGCATTGATTAGATGCTAAATCATGTGTTTCGCATGGATTTGAAGTTAACTCGTTTGTTTCGCATGCAGTTGAAGTTAAATCATGTATATCACAAGTATTTGCAGCTAAACCATTTGTTTCGCATGGATTCGAAGATAAGCCTTCTACTTCGCATTGATTTTAATCTAAATCATGTGTATCGCATGGATTTGATTCTAACTCGTTTGTTTCGCATGCAGTTGAAGCTGAATCATGTATATCACAAGTATTTGAAGCTAAAATATTCGTTTCGCATGGATTCGAAGATAAGCCTTCCACTTCGCATTGATTTGAAGCTAAATCATGTGTTTCGCATGGATTTGAATCTAACTCTTTTGTTTCGCATGCTGTTGAAGCTAAATCGTGTATATCACAAGTATTTGAAGCTATATCATTTGTTTCGCATGGATTCGAAGATAAGCCTCCTACTTCGCATTGCTTTGAAGCTAAATCATGTGTTTCGCATAGATTTGAAGCTAACTCGTTTGTTTCACATGCAGTTGAAGCTGAACCATGTATATCACAAGTATTTGAAGCTATATCATATGTTTCGCATGGATACGAAGATAATCCTTCCACTTCGCATTGATTTGAAGCTAAATCATGTGTTTCGCATGGATTTGTATCTAACTCGTTTATTTCGCATGCTGTTGAAGCTAAATCATGTGTATCACAAGTATATGAAGCTAATCCATTTGTTTCGCATGTATTCGAAGATAAGCCATCTACTTCGCATTGATTTGAAGCTAAATCATGTGTTTCGCATGGATTTGAATCTAACTCGTTTGTTTCGCATGCTGTTGAAGCTAAATCAAGTGTATCACAAGTATTTGCAGCTAAACCATTTGTTTCGCATGGATTCGAAGATAAGCCTTCTACTTCGCATTGATTTTAATCTAAATCATGTGTCTCGCATGGATTTGATTCTAACTCGTTTGTTTCGCATGCAGTTGAAGCTGAATCATGTGTATCACAAGTATTTGAAGCTAAACTATTCGTTTCGCATGGTTTCGAAGATAAGCCTTCCACTTCGCATTGATTTGAAGCTAAATCGTGTGTTTCGCATGGATTTGAATCTAACTCTTTTGTTTCGCATGCTGTTGAAGCTAAATCGTGTATATCACAAGTATTTGAAGCTATATCATTTGTTTCGCATGGATTCGAAGATAAGCCTCCTACTTCGCATTGATTTGAAGCTAAATCATGTGTTTCGCATGGATTTGAATCTAACTCGTTTATTTCGTATGCTGTTGAAGCTAAATCATGTATATCACAAGTATATGAAGCTAATCCATTTGTTTCGCTTGGATTCGAAGATAAGCCTTCTACTTCGCATTGATTTGAAGCTAAATCATGTGTTTCGCATGGATTTGAGTCTAACTCGTTTGTTTCGCATGCTGTTGAAGCTAAATCAAGTGTATCACAAGTATTTGAAGCCAAATCATTTGCTTCGCATGGATTCGAAAATCAGCCTTCTACTTCGCATTGATTAGATGCTAAATCATGTGTTTCGCATGGATTTGAAGCTAACTCGTTTTTTTCGCATGCAGTTGAAGCTAAATCATTTACATCACAAGTATTTGAAGCTAAACCATTTGTTTCGCATGGATTCGAAGATAGTGCATCTACTTCGCATTGATTTGAAGATAAATCATGTGTTTCGATTGGATTTGAAGATAACTCGTTTGTTTCGCATGCTGTTAAAGCTAAATCATGTACATCACAAGTATTTGAAGATAAACCATTTGTTTCGCATGGATTCGAAGATAAGCCATCTACTTCGCATTGATTTGAAGCTAAATCATGTGTTTCGCATGGATTTGAATCTAACTCGTTTGTTTCGCATGCTGTTGAAGCTAAATCAAGTGTATCACAAGTATTTGCAGCTAAACCATTTGTTTCGCATGGATTCGAAGATAAGCCTTCTACTTCGCATTGATTTTAATCTAAATCATGTGTCTCGCATGGATTTGATTCTAACTCGTTTGTTTCGCATGCAGTTGGAGCTGAATCATGTGTATCACAAGTATTTGAAGCTAAACTATTCGTTTCGCATGGTTTCGAAGATAAGCCTTCCACTTCGCATTGATTTGAAGCTAAATCGTGTGTTTCGCATGGATTTGAATCTAACTCTTTTGTTTCGCATGCTGTTGAAGCTAAATCGTGTATATCACAAGTATTTGAAGCTATATCATTTGTTTCGCATGGATTCGAAGATAAGCCTCCTACTTCGCATTGATTTGAAGCTAAATCATGTGTTCGCATGGATTTGAAGCTAACTCGTTTGTTTCGAATGCTGTTGAAGCTAAATCATGTATATCACAAGTATTTGAAGCCAAACCATTTGTTTCGCATGGATTCGAAGATAAGCCTTCTACTTCGCATTGATTTTAATCTAAATCATGTGTATCGCATGGATTTGATGCTAACTCGTTTGTTTCGCATGCAGTTGAAGCTGAATCATGTATATCACAAGTATTTGAAGCTAAACTATTCGTTTCGTATGGATTCGAAGATAAGCCTTCCACTTCGCATTGATTTGAAGCTAAATCATGTGTTTCGCATGGATTTGAAGCTAACTCGTTTTGTTCGCATGCAGTTGAAGCTAAATCAAGTATATCACAAGTATTTGAAGTTAAACCATTTGTTTCGGATGGATTCGATGATAATCCATCAACTTCGCATTGATTTGAAGCTAAATCATGTGTTTCGCATGAATTTGAATCCAACTCGTTTGTTTCGCATGCTGTTGGAACTAAATCATGTATATCACAAGTATTTGAAGCTATATCATTTGTTTCGCATTTATTCGAAGATAACCCTTCTACTTCGCATTGATTTGAAGCTAAATCATGTGTTTCGCATGGATTTGGATCTAACTCGTTTATTTCGCATGCTGTTGAAGCTAAATCATGTATATCACAAGTATTTGAAGCTATATCATATGTTTCGCATGGATTCAAAGATAACCCTTCTAATTCGCATTGATTTGTAGCTGAATCATGCGTTTCGCATGGATTTGAAGCTAACTCGTTTTTTTCGCATGCAGTTGAAGCTAAATCATGTATATCACAAGTATTTGAAGCTAAACTATTCGTTTTGCATGGATTCGAAGATAAGCCTTCCACTTCGCATTGATTTGAAGCAAAATCATGTGTTTCGCATGGATTTGAAGTTAACTCGTTTGTTTCGCATGCAGTTGAAGTTAAATCATGTATATCACAAGTATTTGCAGCTAAACCATTTGCTTCGCGTGGATTCGAAGATAAGCCTTCTACTTCGCATTTATTAGATGCTAAATCATGTGTTTCGCATGGATTTGAAGTTAACTCGTTTGTTTCGCATGCTGTGTAAGCTAAATCATATATATCACAAGTATTTGAAGCTAAACCATTGGTTACGCATGGATTCGAAGATCAGCTTTCTACTTCGCATTGATTTAAGGCTAATTCATGTGTTCAGCTGGATTTTAAGCTAACTCGTTTTTTTCGCATGCAGTTGAAGCTAAATCATGTATGTCACAAGTATTTGAAGCTATATCATATGTTTCGCATGGATTCCAAGATAACCCTTCTAATTCGCATTGGTTTGAAACTAAATCATGTGTTTCGCATGGATTTGAAGATAACTCATTTGTTTCGCATGCTGTTGAAGCTAAATCAAGTGTATCACAAGTATTTGAAGCCAAACCATTTGCTTCGCATGGATTCGAAGATCAGCCTTCTACTTCGCATTGATTAGATGCTAAATCATGTGTTTCGCATGGATTTGAAGTTAACTCGTTTGTTTCGCATGCAGTTGAAGTTAAATCATGTATATCACAAGTATTTGCAGCTAAACCATTTGTTTCGCATGGATTCGAAGATAAGCCTTCTACTTCGCATTGATTTTAATCTAAATCATGTGTATCGCATGGATTTGATTCTAACTCGTTTGTTTCGCATGCAGTTGAAGCTGAATCATGTATATCACAAGTATTTGAAGCTAAAATATTCGTTTCGCATGGATTCGAAGATAAGCCTTCCACTTCGCATTGATTTGAAGCTAAATCATGTGTTTCGCATGGATTTGAATCTAACTCTTTTGTTTCGCATGCTGTTGAAGCTAAATCGTGTATATCACAAGTATTTGAAGCTATATCATTTGTTTCGCATGGATTCGAAGATAAGCCTCCTACTTCGCATTGCTTTGAAGCTAAATCATGTGTTTCGCATAGATTTGAAGCTAACTCGTTTGTTTCACATGCAGTTGAAGCTGAACCATGTATATCACAAGTATTTGAAGCTATATCATATGTTTCGCATGGATACGAAGATAATCCTTCCACTTCGCATTGATTTGAAGCTAAATCATGTGTTTCGCATGGATTTGTATCTAACTCGTTTATTTCGCATGCTGTTGAAGCTAAATCATGTGTATCACAAGTATATGAAGCTAATCCATTTGTTTCGCATGTATTCGAAGATAAGCCATCTACTTCGCATTGATTTGAAGCTAAATCATGTGTTTCGCATGGATTTGAATCTAACTCGTTTGTTTCGCATGCTGTTGAAGCTAAATCAAGTGTATCACAAGTATTTGCAGCTAAACCATTTGTTTCGCATGGATTCGAAGATAAGCCTTCTACTTCGCATTGATTTTAATCTAAATCATGTGTCTCGCATGGATTTGATTCTAACTCGTTTGTTTCGCATGCAGTTGAAGCTGAATCATGTGTATCACAAGTATTTGAAGCTAAACTATTCGTTTCGCATGGTTTCGAAGATAAGCCTTCCACTTCGCATTGATTTGAAGCTAAATCGTGTGTTTCGCATGGATTTGAATCTAACTCTTTTGTTTCGCATGCTGTTGAAGCTAAATCGTGTATATCACAAGTATTTGAAGCTATATCATTTGTTTCGCATGGATTCGAAGATAAGCCTCCTACTTCGCATTGATTTGAAGCTAAATCATGTGTTTCGCATGGATTTGAATCTAACTCGTTTATTTCGTATGCTGTTGAAGCTAAATCATGTATATCACAAGTATATGAAGCTAATCCATTTGTTTCGCTTGGATTCGAAGATAAGCCTTCTACTTCGCATTGATTTGAAGCTAAATCATGTGTTTCGCATGGATTTGAGTCTAACTCGTTTGTTTCGCATGCTGTTGAAGCTAAATCAAGTGTATCACAAGTATTTGAAGCCAAATCATTTGCTTCGCATGGATTCGAAAATCAGCCTTCTACTTCGCATTGATTAGATGCTAAATCATGTGTTTCGCATGGATTTGAAGCTAACTCGTTTTTTTCGCATGCAGTTGAAGCTAAATCATTTACATCACAAGTATTTGAAGCTAAACCATTTGTTTCGCATGGATTCGAAGATAGTGCATCTACTTCGCATTGATTTGAAGATAAATCATGTGTTTCGATTGGATTTGAAGATAACTCGTTTGTTTCGCATGCTGTTAAAGCTAAATCATGTACATCACAAGTATTTGAAGATAAACCATTTGTTTCGCATGGATTCGAAGATAAGCCATCTACTTCGCATTGATTTGAAGCTAAATCATGTGTTTCGCATGGATTTGAATCTAACTCGTTTGTTTCGCATGCTGTTGAAGCTAAATCAAGTGTATCACAAGTATTTGCAGCTAAACCATTTGTTTCGCATGGATTCGAAGATAAGCCTTCTACTTCGCATTGATTTTAATCTAAATCATGTGTCTCGCATGGATTTGATTCTAACTCGTTTGTTTCGCATGCAGTTGGAGCTGAATCATGTGTATCACAAGTATTTGAAGCTAAACTATTCGTTTCGCATGGTTTCGAAGATAAGCCTTCCACTTCGCATTGATTTGAAGCTAAATCGTGTGTTTCGCATGGATTTGAATCTAACTCTTTTGTTTCGCATGCTGTTGAAGCTAAATCGTGTATATCACAAGTATTTGAAGCTATATCATTTGTTTCGCATGGATTCGAAGATAAGCCTCCTACTTCGCATTGATTTGAAGCTAAATCATGTGTTCGCATGGATTTGAAGCTAACTCGTTTGTTTCGAATGCTGTTGAAGCTAAATCATGTATATCACAAGTATTTGAAGCCAAACCATTTGTTTCGCATGGATTCGAAGATAAGCCTTCTACTTCGCATTGATTTTAATCTAAATCATGTGTATCGCATGGATTTGATGCTAACTCGTTTGTTTCGCATGCAGTTGAAGCTGAATCATGTATATCACAAGTATTTGAAGCTAAACTATTCGTTTCGTATGGATTCGAAGATAAGCCTTCCACTTCGCATTGATTTGAAGCTAAATCATGTGTTTCGCATGGATTTGAAGCTAACTCGTTTGTTTCGCATGCTGTTGAAGCTAAAGCATGCATATCACAAGTTTTTGAAGCTAAACCATTTGTTTCGCATGGATTCGCAGATAAGCCTCCTACTTCGCATTGATTTGAAGCTAAATCATGTGTTCGCATGGATTTGAAGCTACCTCGTTTGTTTCGCATGCTGTTCAAGCTAAATCATGTATATCACAATATTTGAAGCTAAACCATTTGTTACGCATGGATTCGAAGATCAGCCTTCTACTTCGCATTGATTTAAGGCTAAATCATGTGTTTCGCATGGATTTGAAACTAACTCGTTTGTTTCGCATGCTGTTGAAACTAAATCATGTATATCACAAGTATTTGCAGCTAAACCATTTGCTTCGCACGGATTCGAAAATCAGCCTTCTACTTCCCCTTGATTAGATGCTAAATCATGTGTTTCGCATGGATTTGAAGCTAACTCGTTTTGTTCGCATGCAGTTGAAGCTAAATCATGTACATCACAAGTATTTGAAGCTAAACCATTTGTTTCGCATGGATTCGAAGATAGTGCATCTACTTCGCATTGATTTGAAGATAAATCATGTGTTTCGCATGGATTTGAATCCAACTCGTTTGTTTCGCATGCTGTTGGAACTAAATCATGTATATCACAAGTATTTGAAGCTATATCATTTGTTTCGCATTTATTCGAAGATAACCCTTCTACTTCGCATTGATTTGAAGCTAAATCATGTGTTTCGCATGGATTTGGATCTAACTCGTTTATTTCGCATGCTGTTGAAGCTAAATCATGTATATCACAAGTATTTGAAGCTATATCATATGTTTCGCATGGATTCAAAGATAACCCTTCTAATTCGCATTGATTTGTAGCTGAATCATGCGTTTCGCATGGATTTGAAGCTAACTCGTTTTTTTCGCATGCAGTTGAAGCTAAATCATGTATATCACAAGTATTTGAAGCTAAACTATTCGTTTTGCATGGATTCGAAGATAAGCCTTCCACTTCGCATTGATTTGAAGCAAAATCATGTGTTTCGCATGGATTTGAAGTTAACTCGTTTGTTTCGCATGCAGTTGAAGTTAAATCATGTATATCACAAGTATTTGCAGCTAAACCATTTGCTTCGCGTGGATTCGAAGATAAGCCTTCTACTTCGCATTTATTAGATGCTAAATCATGTGTTTCGCATGGATTTGAAGTTAACTCGTTTGTTTCGCATGCTGTGTAAGCTAAATCATATATATCACAAGTATTTGAAGCTAAACCATTGGTTACGCATGGATTCGAAGATCAGCTTTCTACTTCGCATTGATTTAAGGCTAATTCATGTGTTCAGCTGGATTTTAAGCTAACTCGTTTTTTTCGCATGCAGTTGAAGCTAAATCATGTATGTCACAAGTATTTGAAGCTATATCATATGTTTCGCATGGATTCCAAGATAACCCTTCTAATTCGCATTGGTTTGAAACTAAATCATGTGTTTCGCATGGATTTGAAGATAACTCATTTGTTTCGCATGCTGTTGAAGCTAAATCAAGTGTATCACAAGTATTTGAAGCCAAACCATTTGCTTCGCATGGATTCGAAGATCAGCCTTCTACTTCGCATTGATTAGATGCTAAATCATGTGTTTCGCATGGATTTGAAGTTAACTCGTTTGTTTCGCATGCAGTTGAAGTTAAATCATGTATATCACAAGTATTTGCAGCTAAACCATTTGTTTCGCATGGATTCGAAGATAAGCCTTCTACTTCGCATTGATTTTAATCTAAATCATGTGTATCGCATGGATTTGATTCTAACTCGTTTGTTTCGCATGCAGTTGAAGCTGAATCATGTATATCACAAGTATTTGAAGCTAAAATATTCGTTTCGCATGGATTCGAAGATAAGCCTTCCACTTCGCATTGATTTGAAGCTAAATCATGTGTTTCGCATGGATTTGAATCTAACTCTTTTGTTTCGCATGCTGTTGAAGCTAAATCGTGTATATCACAAGTATTTGAAGCTATATCATTTGTTTCGCATGGATTCGAAGATAAGCCTCCTACTTCGCATTGCTTTGAAGCTAAATCATGTGTTTCGCATAGATTTGAAGCTAACTCGTTTGTTTCACATGCCGTTGAAGCTGAACCATGTATATCACAAGTATTTGAAGCTATATCATATGTTTCGCATGGATACGAAGATAATCCTTCCACTTCGCATTGATTTGAAGCTAAATCATGTGTTTCGCATGGATTTGTATCTAACTCGTTTATTTCGCATGCTGTTGAAGCTAAATCATGTGTATCACAAGTATATGAAGCTAATCCATTTGTTTCGCATGTATTCGAAGATAAGCCATCTACTTCGCATTGATTTGAAGCTAAATCATGTGTTTCGCATGGATTTGAATCTAACTCGTTTGTTTCGCATGCTGTTGAAGCTAAATCAAGTGTATCACAAGTATTTGCAGCTAAACCATTTGTTTCGCATGGATTCGAAGATAAGCCTTCTACTTCGCATTGATTTTAATCTAAATCATGTGTCTCGCATGGATTTGATTCTAACTCGTTTGTTTCGCATGCAGTTGAAGCTGAATCATGTGTATCACAAGTATTTGAAGCTAAACTATTCGTTACGCATGGTTTCGAAGATAAGCCTTCCACTTCGCATTGATTTGAAGCTAAATCGTGTGTTTCGCATGGATTTGAATCTAACTCTTTTGTTTCGCATGCTGTTGAAGCTAAATCGTGTATATCACAAGTATTTGAAGCTATATCATTTGTTTCGCATGGATTCGAAGATAAGCCTCCTACTTCGCATTGATTTGAAGCTAAATCATGTGTTTCGCATGGATTTGAAGCTAACTCGTTTGTTTCGCATGCAGTTGAAGCTGAACCATGTATATCACAAGTATATGAAGCTAATCCATTTGTTTCGCATGTATTCGAAGATAAGCCATCTACTTCGCATTGATTTGAAGCTAAATCATGTGTATCGCATGGATTTGAATCTAACTCGTTTGTATCGCATGCTGTTGAAGCTAAATCAAGTGTATCACAAGTATTTGCAGCTAAACCATTTGTTTCGCATGGATTCGAAGATAAGCCTTCCACTTCGCATTGATTTGAAGCTAAATCATGTGTTTCACATGGATTTGAATCTAACTCTTTTGTTTCGCATGCTGTTGAAGCTAAATCGTGTATATCACAAGTATTTGAAGCTATATCATTTGTTTCGCATGGATTCGAAGATAAGCCTCCTACTTCGCATTGATTTGAAGCTAAATCATGTGATTCGCATGGATTTGAAGCTAACTCGTTTGCTTCGCATGCAGTTCAAGCTGAGCCATGTATATCACAAGTATTTGAAGCTATATCATATGTTTCGCATGGATTCGAAGGTAAGCCTTCCACTTCGCATTGATTTGAAGCTAAATCATGTGTTTCGCATGGATTTGAATCTAACTCGTTTGTTTCGCATGCTGTTGAAGCTAAATCAAGTGTATCACAAGTATTCGAAGCCAAACCATTTGCTTCGCATGGATTCGAAAATCAGCCTTCTACTTCGCATTGATTAGATGCTAAATCATGTGTTTCGCATGGATTTGAAGCTAACTCGTTTTTTTCGCATGCTGTTGAAGCTAAATCATGTACATCACAAGTATTTGAAGCTAAACCATTTGTTTCGCATGGATTCGAAGATAAGCCATCTACTTCGCATTGATTTGAAGCTAAATCATGTGTTTCGCATGGATTTGTATCTAACTCGTTTATTTCGCATGCTGTTGAAGCTAAATCATGTGTATCACAAGTATATGAAGCTAATCCATTTGTTTCGCATGTATTCGAAGATAAGCCATCTACTTCGCATTGATTTGAAGCTAAATCATGTGTTTCGCATGGATTTGAATCTAACTCGTTTGTTTCGCATGCTGTTGAAGCTAAATCAAGTGTATCACAAGTATTTGCAGCTAAACCATTTGTTTCGCATGGATTCGAAGATAAGCCTTCTACTTCGCATTGATTTTAATCTAAATCATGTGTCTCGCATGGATTTGATTCTAACTCGTTTGTTTCGCATGCAGTTGAAGCTGAATCATGTGTATCACAAGTATTTGAAGCTAAACTATTCGTTTCGCATGGTTTCGAAGATAAGCCTTCCACTTCGCATTGATTTGAAGCTAAATCGTGTGTTTCGCATGGATTTGAATCTAACTCTTTTGTTTCGCATGCTGTTGAAGCTAAATCGTGTATATCACAAGTATTTGAAGCTATATCATTTGTTTCGCATGGATTCGAAGATAAGCCTCCTACTTCGCATTGATTTGAAGCTAAATCATGTGTTTCGCATGGATTTGAATCTAACTCGTTTATTTCGTATGCTGTTGAAGCTAAATCATGTATATCACAAGTATATGAAGCTAATCCATTTGTTTCGCTTGGATTCGAAGATAAGCCTTCTACTTCGCATTGATTTGAAGCTAAATCATGTGTTTCGCATGGATTTGAGTCTAACTCGTTTGTTTCGCATGCTGTTGAAGCTAAATCAAGTGTATCACAAGTATTTGAAGCCAAATCATTTGCTTCGCATGGATTCGAAAATCAGCCTTCTACTTCGCATTGATTAGATGCTAAATCATGTGTTTCGCATGGATTTGAAGCTAACTCGTTTTTTTCGCATGCAGTTGAAGCTAAATCATTTACATCACAAGTATTTGAAGCTAAACCATTTGTTTCGCATGGATTCGAAGATAGTGCATCTACTTCGCATTGATTTGAAGATAAATCATGTGTTTCGATTGGATTTGAAGATAACTCGTTTGTTTCGCATGCTGTTAAAGCTAAATCATGTACATCACAAGTATTTGAAGATAAACCATTTGTTTCGCATGGATTCGAAGATAAGCCATCTACTTCGCATTGATTTGAAGCTAAATCATGTGTTTCGCATGGATTTGAATCTAACTCTTTTGTTTCGCATGCTGTTGAAGCTAAATCAAGTGTATCACAAGTATTTGCAGCTAAACCATTTGTTTCGCATGGATTCGAAGATAAGCCTTCTACTTCGCATTGATTTTAATCTAAATCATGTGTCTCGCATGGATTTGATTCTAACTCGTTTGTTTCGCATGCAGTTGGAGCTGAATCATGTGTATCACAAGTATTTGAAGCTAAACTATTCGTTTCGCATGGTTTCGAAGATAAGCCTTCCACTTCGCATTGATTTGAAGCTAAATCGTGTGTTTCGCATGGATTTGAATCTAACTCTTTTGTTTCGCATGCTGTTGAAGCTAAATCGTGTATATCACAAGTATTTGAAGCTATATCATTTGTTTCGCATGGATTCGAAGATAAGCCTCCTACTTCGCATTGATTTGAAGCTAAATCATGTGTTCGCATGGATTTGAAGCTAACTCGTTTGTTTCGAATGCTGTTGAAGCTAAATCATGTATATCACAAGTATTTGAAGCCAAACCATTTGTTTCGCATGGATTCGAAGATAAGCCTTCTACTTCGCATTGATTTTAATCTAAATCATGTGTATCGCATGGATTTGATGCTAACTCGTTTGTTTCGCATGCAGTTGAAGCTGAATCATGTATATCACAAGTATTTGAAGCTAAACTATTCGTTTCGTATGGATTCGAAGATAAGCCTTCCACTTCGCATTGATTTGAAGCTAAATCATGTGTTTCGCATGGATTTGAAGCTAACTCGTTTGTTTCGCATGCTGTTGAAGCTAAAGCATGCATATCACAAGTTTTTGAAGCTAAACCATTTGTTTCGCATGGATTCGCAGATAAGCCTCCTACTTCGCATTGATTTGAAGCTAAATCATGTGTTCGCATGGATTTGAAGCTACCTCGTTTGTTTCGCATGCTGTTCAAGCTAAATCATGTATATCACAATATTTGAAGCTAAACCATTTGTTACGCATGGATTCGAAGATCAGCCTTCTACTTCGCATTGATTTAAGGCTAAATCATGTGTTTCGCATGGATTTGAAACTAACTCGTTTGTTTCGCATGCTGTTGAAACTAAATCATGTATATCACAAGTATTTGCAGCTAAACCATTTGCTTCGCACGGATTCGAAAATCAGCCTTCTACTTCCCCTTGATTAGATGCTAAATCATGTGTTTCGCATGGATTTGAAGCTAACTCGTTTTGTTCGCATGCAGTTGAAGCTAAATCATGTACATCACAAGTATTTGAAGCTAAACCATTTGTTTCGCATGGATTCGAAGATAGTGCATCTACTTCGCATTGATTTGAAGATAAATCATGTGTTTCGCATGGATTTGAATCCAACTCGTTTGTTTCGCATGCTGTTGGAACTAAATCATGTATATCACAAGTATTTGAAGCTATATCATTTGTTTCGCATTTATTCGAAGATAACCCTTCTACTTCGCATTGATTTGAAGCTAAATCATGTGTTTCGCATGGATTTGGATCTAACTCGTTTATTTCGCATGCTGTTGAAGCTAAATCATGTATATCACAAGTATTTGAAGCTATATCATATGTTTCGCATGGATTCAAAGATAACCCTTCTAATTCGCATTGATTTGTAGCTGAATCATGCGTTTCGCATGGATTTGAAGCTAACTCGTTTTTTTCGCATGCAGTTGAAGCTAAATCATGTATATCACAAGTATTTGAAGCTAAACTATTCGTTTTGCATGGATTCGAAGATAAGCCTTCCACTTCGCATTGATTTGAAGCAAAATCATGTGTTTCGCATGGATTTGAAGTTAACTCGTTTGTTTCGCATGCAGTTGAAGTTAAATCATGTATATCACAAGTATTTGCAGCTAAACCATTTGCTTCGCGTGGATTCGAAGATAAGCCTTCTACTTCGCATTTATTAGATGCTAAATCATGTGTTTCGCATGGATTTGAAGTTAACTCGTTTGTTTCGCATGCTGTGTAAGCTAAATCATATATATCACAAGTATTTGAAGCTAAACCATTGGTTACGCATGGATTCGAAGATCAGCTTTCTACTTCGCATTGATTTAAGGCTAATTCATGTGTTCAGCTGGATTTTAAGCTAACTCGTTTTTTTCGCATGCAGTTGAAGCTAAATCATGTATGTCACAAGTATTTGAAGCTATATCATATGTTTCGCATGGATTCCAAGATAACCCTTCTAATTCGCATTGGTTTGAAACTAAATCATGTGTTTCGCATGGATTTGAAGATAACTCATTTGTTTCGCATGCTGTTGAAGCTAAATCAAGTGTATCACAAGTATTTGAAGCCAAACCATTTGCTTCGCATGGATTCGAAGATCAGCCTTCTACTTCGCATTGATTAGATGCTAAATCATGTGTTTCGCATGGATTTGAAGTTAACTCGTTTGTTTCGCATGCAGTTGAAGTTAAATCATGTATATCACAAGTATTTGCAGCTAAACCATTTGTTTCGCATGGATTCGAAGATAAGCCTTCTACTTCGCATTGATTTTAATCTAAATCATGTGTATCGCATGGATTTGATTCTAACTCGTTTGTTTCGCATGCAGTTGAAGCTGAATCATGTATATCACAAGTATTTGAAGCTAAAATATTCGTTTCGCATGGATTCGAAGATAAGCCTTCCACTTCGCATTGATTTGAAGCTAAATCATGTGTTTCGCATGGATTTGAATCTAACTCTTTTGTTTCGCATGCTGTTGAAGCTAAATCGTGTATATCACAAGTATTTGAAGCTATATCATTTGTTTCGCATGGATTCGAAGATAAGCCTCCTACTTCGCATTGCTTTGAAGCTAAATCATGTGTTTCGCATAGATTTGAAGCTAACTCGTTTGTTTCACATGCAGTTGAAGCTGAACCATGTATATCACAAGTATTTGAAGCTATATCATATGTTTCGCATGGATACGAAGATAATCCTTCCACTTCGCATTGATTTGAAGCTAAATCATGTGTTTCGCATGGATTTGTATCTAACTCGTTTATTTCGCATGCTGTTGAAGCTAAATCATGTGTATCACAAGTATATGAAGCTAATCCATTTGTTTCGCATGTATTCGAAGATAAGCCATCTACTTCGCATTGATTTGAAGCTAAATCATGTGTTTCGCATGGATTTGAATCTAACTCGTTTGTTTCGCATGCTGTTGAAGCTAAATCAAGTGTATCACAAGTATTTGCAGCTAAACCATTTGTTTCGCATGGATTCGAAGATAAGCCTTCTACTTCGCATTGATTTTAATCTAAATCATGTGTCTCGCATGGATTTGATTCTAACTCGTTTGTTTCGCATGCAGTTGAAGCTGAATCATGTGTATCACAAGTATTTGAAGCTAAACTATTCGTTACGCATGGTTTCGAAGATAAGCCTTCCACTTCGCATTGATTTGAAGCTAAATCGTGTGTTTCGCATGGATTTGAATCTAACTCTTTTGTTTCGCATGCTGTTGAAGCTAAATCGTGTATATCACAAGTATTTGAAGCTATATCATTTGTTTCGCATGGATTCGAAGATAAGCCTCCTACTTCGCATTGATTTGAAGCTAAATCATGTGTTTCGCATGGATTTGAAGCTAACTCGTTTGTTTCGCATGCAGTTGAAGCTGAACCATGTATATCACAAGTATATGAAGCTAATCCATTTGTTTCGCATGTATTCGAAGATAAGCCATCTACTTCGCATTGATTTGAAGCTAAATCATGTGTATCGCATGGATTTGAATCTAACTCGTTTGTATCGCATGCTGTTGAAGCTAAATCAAGTGTATCACAAGTATTTGCAGCTAAACCATTTGTTTCGCATGGATTCGAAGATAAGCCTTCCACTTCGCATTGATTTGAAGCTAAATCATGTGTTTCACATGGATTTGAATCTAACTCTTTTGTTTCGCATGCTGTTGAAGCTAAATCGTGTATATCACAAGTATTTGAAGCTATATCATTTGTTTCGCATGGATTCGAAGATAAGCCTCCTACTTCGCATTGATTTGAAGCTAAATCATGTGATTCGCATGGATTTGAAGCTAACTCGTTTGCTTCGCATGCAGTTCAAGCTGAGCCATGTATATCACAAGTATTTGAAGCTATATCATATGTTTCGCATGGATTCGAAGGTAAGCCTTCCACTTCGCATTGATTTGAAGCTAAATCATGTGTTTCGCATGGATTTGAATCTAACTCGTTTGTTTCGCATGCTGTTGAAGCTAAATCAAGTGTATCACAAGTATTCGAAGCCAAACCATTTGCTTCGCATGGATTCGAAAATCAGCCTTCTACTTCGCATTGATTAGATGCTAAATCATGTGTTTCGCATGGATTTGAAGCTAACTCGTTTTTTTCGCATGCTGTTGAAGCTAAATCATGTACATCACAAGTATTTGAAGCTAAACCATTTGTTTCGCATGGATTCGAAGATAATCCATGTTCTTCGCATTCATTTGAAGCTAAATTATGTGTTTCGATTGGATTTGAAGATAACTCATTTGTTTCGCATGCTATTAAAGCTAAATCATGTATATCACAAGTATTTGATGATAAACCATTTGTTTCGCATGGATTCGAAGATAATCCATCTACTTCGCATTGATTTGTAGGTAAATCATGCGTTTCGCATGGATTTGAAGCTAACTCGTTTTTTTCGCATGCAGTTGAAGCTGAATCATGTATATCACAAGTATTTGCAGCTAAACCGTTTGTTTCGCATGGATTCGAAGATAACCCTTCTACTTCGCATTGATTTCAAGTTAAATCATGTGTTTCGCATGGATTTGAATCTAACTCGTTTATTTCGTATGCTGTTGAAGCTAAATCATGTATATCACAAGTATATGAAGCTAATCCATTTGTTTCGCTTGGATTCGAAGATAAGCCTTCTACTTCGCATTGATTTGAAGCTAAATCATGTGTTTCGCATGGATTTGAGTCTAACTCGTTTGTTTCGCATGCTGTTGAAGCTAAATCAAGTGTATCACAAGTATTTGAAGCCAAATCATTTGCTTCGCATGGATTCGAAAATCAGCCTTCTACTTCGCATTGATTAGATGCTAAATCATGTGTTTCGCATGGATTTGAAGCTAACTCGTTTTTTTCGCATGCAGTTGAAGCTAAATCATTTACATCACAAGTATTTGAAGCTAAACCATTTGTTTCGCATGGATTCGAAGATAGTGCATCTACTTCGCATTGATTTGAAGATAAATCATGTGTTTCGATTGGATTTGAAGATAACTCGTTTGTTTCGCATGCTGTTAAAGCTAAATCATGTACATCACAAGTATTTGAAGATAAACCATTTGTTTCGCATGGATTCGAAGATAAGCCTTCCACTTCGCATTGATTTGAAGCAAAATCATGTGTTTCGCATGGACTTGAAACTAACTCGTTTGTTTCGCATTCTGTTGAAGCTAAATCATCTATATCACAAGTATTTGAAGTTAAACAATTTGTTTCGCATGGATTCGAAGATAATCCATATACTTCGCATGGGTTTGAAGCTAAATCATGTGTTTCGCATGGATTTAAAACTAACTCGTTTGTTTCGCATGCCGTTGAAACTAAATCATGTATATCACAAGTATTTGAAGCTATATCATTTGTTTCGCCTGGATTCGAAGATAAGCCTCCTACTTCGCATTGATTTGAAGCTAAATCATGTGTTTCGCATGGATTTGAAGCTAACTCGTTTGTTTCGCATGCAGTTGAAGCTGAACCATGTATATCACAAGTATTTGAAGCTAAACTATTCGCTTCGCATGGATTCGAAGGTAAGCCTCCCACTTCATATTGATTTGAAGCTAAATCATGTGTTTCGCATGGGTTTGAAGTTAACTCGTTTGTTTCGCATGCAGTTGAAGCTGAATCATGTATATCACAAGCATTTGAACGTAACTATTCGTTTCGCATGGATTCGAAGATAAGCCTTCCACTTCGCATTGATTTGAAGCTAAATCATCGGTTCCGCATGGATTTGAAGCTAACTCGTTTGTTTCGCCTGCATTTGAAGCCATATCACTTATATTTTCAAGTATGTGAAGCTAAATCATTCGTTTCGCATGGATTTGAAGCTAAGCCATCAACTTCGCGTTGACTTGATGCTAAATCATGTTTTTCGTTTGGACTTGAAGCAAACTCGTTTGTTTCGCATGTTGTTG
Source organism: Megalopta genalis (assembly GCF_051020955.1). Taxonomy (NCBI): domain Eukaryota; kingdom Metazoa; phylum Arthropoda; class Insecta; order Hymenoptera; family Halictidae; genus Megalopta; species Megalopta genalis. Next base: position 139,211 of record NW_027476579.1, on the reverse strand, counting down.
AAGCTAAATCATGTATATCAAAAGTATTTGAAGCTAAACCATTTGATTCCCATGGATTTGAAGCTAAGCTTTCAACTTCGCATTGATTTGAATATAAGTCATGTGTTTCGCATGGATTTGAAGCTAACTCGTTTGTTTCGCATGCTGTTGAAGCTAAATCATGTATATTACAAGTATTTGAAGCTAAAGCATTTGTTTCGCATGGATTCGAAGATAAGCCTCCTACTTCGAAAATGATTTGAAGCTAAATCATGTGTTCGCATGGATTTGAATCTAACTCGTTTGTTTCGCATGCTGTTGAAACTAAATCATGTATATCACAAGTATTTGAAGCTATATCATTTGTTTCGCATGGATTCGAAGATAACCCTTCTACTTCGCATTCATTTGATGCTAAATCATGTGTTTCAGATGGATTTGTAGCTAACTCGTTTGTTTCGCATGCAGTTGAAGCTAAATCATGTATATCATAAGTATTTGAAGCTAAACCATTAGTTTCGCATGGATTCGATGATCAGCCGTCTACTTCGCATTGATGTGATGCTAAATCATGTGTTTCGCATGGATTTGAAGCTAACTCGTTTGTTTCGCATGCAGTTGAAGCTATATCATGTATATCGCAAGTATTTGAAGCAAAACCATTTGTTTCGCATGGATTCGAAGATAAGCTCCTACTTCGCATTGATTTGAAACTAAATCATGTGTTCGCATGGATTTGAATCTAACTCGTTTGTTTCGCACGCTATTCAAGCTAAATCAAGTGTATCACAAGTATTTGAAGCTATATCATTTGTTTCGCATGGATTCGAAAATAACCCTTCTACTTCGCATTGATTTCAAGTTAAATCATGTGTTTCGCATGGATTTGAAGCTAACTCGTTTGTTTCGCATGCAGTTGAAGCTGAATCATGTATATCACAAGCATTTGAAGCTAAACTATTCGTTTCGCATGGATTCGAAGATAAGCCGTCCACTTCGCATTGATTTGAAGCTAAATCATGTGTTCCGCATGGATTTGAAGCTAACTCTTTTGTTTCGCATGCTGTTGAAGCTAAATTATGTATATCACAAGTATTTGAAGCTAAACCATTTGTTTCGCATGGATTCGAAGATCAACCTTCTACTTCGCATTGATTAGATGCTAAATCATGTGTTTCGCATGGATTTGAAGCTAACTCGTTTGTTTCGCATGCTGTTGAAGCTAAGTCATGTATATCTCAAGTATTTGAAGCTAAACCATTTGTTTCGCATGGATTCGAAGATAAGCCTTCCACTTCGCATTCATTTCAAGCTAAATCATGTGTTCCGCTTGGATTTGAAGCTAACTCGTTTGTTTCGCATGCGGTTGAAAGTAAATCATGTATATCACAAGTATTTGAAGCTATATCATACGTTTTGCATGGATTCCAAGATAACCCTTCTAATTCGCATTGATTTGAATCTAAATCATGTGTTTCGCAAGGATTTGAAGCTAACTCGTTTGTTTCGCATGCAGTTGAAGCTAAATCATGTATATCATAAGTATTTGAAGCTAAACCATTAGTTTCGCATGGATTCGAAGATCAGCCGTCGACTTCGCATTGATTTGATGCTAAATCATGTGTTTCGCATGGATTTGAAGCTAACTCGTTTGTTTCGCATGCAGTTGAAGCTATATCATGTATATCACAAGTATTTGAAGCTGTATCATTTGTTTCGCATGGATTCGAAGATAACCCTTCTAATTCTCATTGATTTTAATCTAAATCATGTGTTTCGCATGGATTTGTAGCTAACTCGTTTGTTTCGCATGCAGTTGAAGCTGAATCATGTATATCACAAGTATTTGAAGCTAAACTATCCGTTTCGCATGGATTCGAAGATAAGCCATCCACTTCGCATGGGTTTGAAGCTAAATCATGTGTTTCGCATGGATTTGAAACTAACTCGTTTGTTTCGCATGCTGCTGAAGCTAAATCAAGTGTATCACAAGTATTTGAAGCCAAACCATTTGCTTCGCATGGATTCGAAAATCAGCCTTCTACTTCGCATTGATTAGATGCTAAATCATGTGTTTCGCATGGAGTTGAAGCTAACTCGTTTTTTTCGCATGCAGTTGAAGCTAAATCATGTACATCACAAGTATTTGAAGCTAAACCATTTGTTTCGAATGGATTCGAAGATAATCCATGTTCTTCGCATTCATTTGAAGCAAAATCATGTGTTTCGATTGGATTTGAAGATAACTCGTTTGTTTCGCATGCTGTTAAAGCTAAATCATGTATATCACAAGTATTTGAAGATAAACCATTTGTTTCGCATGGATTCGAAGATAATCCATCTACTTCGCATTGTTTTGAAGCTAAATCATGTGTTTCGCATGGATTTGAAGCTAACTCGTTTGTTTCGCATGCTGTTGAATCTAAATCATGTATATCACAAGTATTTGAAGCTATATCATATGTTTCGCATGGATTCGAAGATAACCCTTCTAATTCGCATTGATTTGAAGCTAAATCATGTGTTTCGCATGGATTTGAAGCTACACACGTTTTTTTCGCATGCAGTTGAAGCTAAATCATGTACATCACAAGTATTTGAAGCTAAATCATTTGTCGCATGCATTCGAAGATAATCCATCTACTTCGCATTAATTTGAAGCTAAATCATGTGTTTCGCTTGGATTTGAAGATAACTCGTTTGTTTCGCATGCTGTTGAAGCTAAATCATGTATATCACAAGTATTTGAAGATAAACCATTTGTTTCGCATGGATTCGAAGATAAGCCTTCCACTTCGCATTGATTTGAAGCTAAATCTTGTGTTTCGCATGGACTTGAAACTAACTCGTTTGTTTCGCATTCTGTTGAAGCTAAATCATGTATAACACAAGTATTTGAAGCTGTATCATTTGTTTCGCATGGATTCGAAGATAACCCTTATAATTCGCATTGATTTTAATCTAAATCATGTGTTTCGCATGGATTTGAAGCTAACTCGTTTGTTTCGCATGCAGTTGAAGCTGAATCATGTATATCACAAGTATTTGAAGCTAAACTATTCGTTTCGCATGGATTCGAAGATAAGCCATCCACTTCGCATGGGTTTGAAGCTAGATCATGTGTTTCGCATGGATTTGAAACTAACTCGTTTGTTTCGCATGCCGTTGAAACTAAATCATGTATATCACAAGTATTTGAAGCTGTATCATTTGTTTCGTCTGGATTCGAAGATAACCCTTCCAATTCGCATTGATTTGGAGCTAAATCATGTGTTTCGCATGGATTTGAAACTAACTCGTTTGTTACGCATGCTGTTGAATCTAGATCATGTATATCACAAGTATTTGAAGCTATATCATATGTTTCGCATGGATTCGAAGATAACCCTTTATTTCGCATTGATTTGAAGCTAAATCATGTGTTTCGCATGGATTTGAAGCTACACACGCTTTTTTCGCATGCAGTTGAAGCTAAATCATGTACATCACAAGTATTTGAAGCTAAACCATTTGTCGCATGCATTCGAAGATAATCCATCTACTTCGCATTAATTTGAAGCTAAATCATGTGTTTCGCTTGGATTTGATGATAACTCGTTTGTTTCGCATGCAGTTGAAGCTGAACCATATATATCACAAGTATTTGAAGCTAAACTATTCGTTTCGCATGGATTCGAAGGTAAGCCTTCCACTTCGCATTGATTTGAAGCTAAATCATGTGTTTCGCATGGATTTGAAGTTAACTCGTTTGTTTCGCATGCAGTTGAAGCTAAATCATGTATATCACAAGTATTTGAAGCTAAATCATTTGTCGCATGCATTCGAAGGTAATCCATCTACTTCGCATTCATTTGAAGCTAAATCATGTGTTTCGCTTGGATTTGAAGATAACTCGTTTGTTTCGCATGCGGTTGAAAGTAAATCATGTATATCACAAGTATTTGAAGCTAAACCATTTGTTTCGCATGGATTCGAAGATAAGCCTCCTACTTCGCATTGATTTGAAGCTAAATCATGTGTTTCGCATGGATTTGAAGCTAACTCGTTTGTTTCGCATGCAGTTGAAGCTGAACCATGTATATCACAAGTATTTGAAGCTAAACTATTCGTTTCGCATGGATTCGAAGGTAAGTCTTCCACTTCGCATTGATTTGAAGCTAAATCATGTGTTTCGCATGGATTTGAAGTTAACTCGTTTGTTTCGCATGCAGTTGAAGCTAAATCATGTATATCACAAGTATTTGCAGCTAAACCATTTGTTTCGCATGGATTCGAAGATAACCCTTCTACTTCGCATTGATTTGAAGCTAAATCATGTGTTTCGCATGGATTTGAGTCTAACTCGTTTGTTTCGCATGCTGTTGAAGCTAAATCAAGTGTATCACAAGTATTTGAAGCCAAATCATTTGCTTCGCATGGATTCGAAAATCAGCCTTCTACTTCGCATTGATTAGATGCTAAATCATGTGTTTCGCATGGATTTGAAGCTAACTCGTTTTTTTCGCATGCAGTTGAAGCTAAATCATGTACATCACAAGTATTTGAAGCTAAACCATTTGTTTCGCATGGATTCGAAAATAGTGCATCTACTTCGCATTGATTTGAAGATAAATCATGTGTTTCGCATGGATTTGAATCCAACTCGTTTGTTTCGCATGCTGTTGGAACTAAATCATGTATATCACAAGTATTTGAAGCTATATCATTTGTTTCGCATTTATTCGCAGATAACCCTTCTACTTCGCATTGATTTGAAGCTAAATCATGTGTTTCGCATGGATTTGGATCTAACTCGTTTGTTTCGCATGCTGTTGAAGCTAAATCAAGTGTATCACAAGTATTTGAAGCCAAATCATTTGCTTCGCATGGATTCGAAAATCAGCCTTCTACTTCGCATTGATTAGATGCTAAATCATGTGTTTCGCATGGATTTGAAGCTAACTCGTTTTTTTCGCATGCAGTTGAAGCTAAATCATGTACATCACAAGTATTTGAAGCTAAACCATTTGTTTCGCATGGATTCGAAGATAGTGCATCTACTTCGCATTGATTTGAAGATAAATCATGTGTTTCGCATGGATTTGAATCCAACTCGTTTGTTTCGCATGCTGTTGGAACTAAATCATGTATATCACAAGTATTTGAAGCTATATCATTTGTTTCGCATGGATTCGAAGATAACCCTTCTAATTCGAATTGATTTGAGGCTAAATCATGTGTTTCGCTTGGATTTGAAGCTAACTCGTTTTTTTCGATAGTAGTTGAAGCTAAATCATGCATATCACAAGTATTTGAAGCTAAACCATTTGATTCCCATGGTTTTGAAGCTAAGCTTTCTACTTCGCATTGATTTGAAGATAAATCATGTGTTTCGCTTGGATTTGAATATACCTCATTTGTTTCGCATGCTGTTGAAGCTAAATCATGTATATCACAAGTATTTGAAGCTAAACCATTTGCTTCGCATGGATTCGAAAATCAGCCTTCTACTTCGCATTGATTTGATGCTAAATCATGTGTTTCGCATGGATTTGAAGCTAGCTCGTTTCTTTCGCATGCTGTTGAAGCTAAATCATGTATATCACAAGTATTTGAAGCTAAACCTTTTGTATCGCATGGGATCGAAGAGAAGCCTCCTACTTCGCATTGATTTGAAGCTAAATCATGTGTTTCGCATGGATTTGAAGCTAACTCGTTTGTTTCGCATGCTGTTGAAGCTAAATCATATATATCACAAGTATTTGAAGCTAAACCATTTGTTTCGCATTTATTCGAAGCTAAGCCTTCTACTTCGCATTGATTTGAGGCTAAATCATGTGTTTCGCTTGGTTTTGAAGCTAACTCGTTTTTTTCGCATGCAGTTGTAGCTAAATCATGTATATCACAAGTATTTGAAGCTATACCATTTGTGTCGCATGGATTCGAAGATAAGCCTTCTACTTCGCATTGATTTGATGCTAAATCATGTGTTTCGCATGGATTTGAAGCTAGCTCGTTTGTTTCGCATGCTGTTGAAGCTAAATCATGTACATCACAAGTATTTGCAACTAAACCATTAGTTTCGCATGGATTCGAGGATAACCCTTATACTTCGCATTGATTTGAAGCTAAATCATGTGTTTCGCTTGCATTTGAATATAACACATTTGTTTCGCATGCTGTTGAAGCTAAATCATGTATATCACAAGTATTTGAAGCTAAACCATTTGTATCGCATGGGATCGAAGATAAGCCTCCTACTTCGCATTGATTTGATGCTAAATCATGTGTTTCGCATGGATTTGAAGCTAACTCTTTTTTTTGGCATGCTGTTGAAGCTATATCATATATATCACAAGTATTTGAAGCTAAACCATTTGTTTCGCATTTATTCGAAGCTAAGCCTTATACTTCGCATTGATTTGAGGCTAAATCATTTGTTTCGCTTGGTTTTGAAGCTAACTCGTTTTTTTCACATGCTGTTGAAGCTAAATCATGTATATCACAATTATTTGAAGCTATATCATACGTTTCGCATGGATTCCAAGACAACCCTTCTAATTCGCATTGATTTGAAGCTAAATCATGTGTTTCGCATGGATTTGAAGCTAGCTCGTTTCTTTCGCATGCTGTTGAAGCTAAATCATGTATATCACAAGTATTTGAAGCTAAACCATTTGTATCGCATGGGATCGAAGAGAAGCCTCCTACTTCGCATTGATTTGAAGATAAATCATGTGTTTCGCATGGATTTGAAGCTAACTCGTTTGTTTCGCATGCTGTTGAAGCTAAATCATATATATCACAAGTATTTGAAGCTAAACCATTTGTTTCGCATTTATTCGAAGCTAAGCCTTCTACTTCGCATTGATTTGAGGCTAAATCATTTGTTTCGCTTGGTTTTGAAGCTAACTCGTTTTTTTCACATGCTGTTGAAGCTAAATCATGTATATCACAATTATTTGAAGCTATATCATACGTTTCGCATGGATTCCAAGACAACCCTTCTAATTCGCATTGATTTGAAGCTAAATCATGTGTTTCGCATGGATTTGAAGCTAACTCGTTTGTTTCGCATGCTGTTGAAGCTAAATCATGTATATCACAAATATTTGAAGCTAAACCATTTGTATAGCATGGGATCGAATATAAGCCTCCTACTACGCACTGATTTGAAGCTAAACCATGTGTTTCGCATGGATTTGAAGTTAACTCGTTTGTTTCGCATGCTGTTGAAGCTAAATCATGTATATCACAAGTATTTGAAGCTAAACCACTTGTTTCGCATGGTTTCGAAGCTAAGCCTTCTACTTCGCATTGATTTGAGGCTAAATCATGTGTTTCGCTTGGTTTTGAAGCTAACTCGTTTTTTTCGCATGCAGTTCAAGCTAAATCATGTACATCACATGTATTTGAAGCTATATCATTTGTTTCGCATGGATTCGAAGATAAGCCTTCTACTTCGCATTGATTTGAAGCTAAATCATGTGTTTCGCATGGATTTGAATCTAACTCGTTTGTTTCGCATGCTGTTGTAGCTAAATTATGTACATCACATGTATTTGAAGCTATATCATTTGTTTCGCATGGATTCGAAGATAAGCCTTCTACTTCGCATTGATTTGAAGCTAAATCATGTGTTCCGCATGGATTTGAAGCTAACTCGTTTGTTTCGCATGCAGTTGAAGCTGAATCATGTATATCACAAGTATTTGAAGCTAAACTATTCGTTTCGCATGGATACGAAGATCAGCCTTCTATTTCGCATTGATTAGATGCTAAATCATGTGTTTCGCATGGGTTTGAAGCTATCTAGTTTGTTTCGCCTGCATTTGAAGCTGTATCACTTATATTCCCAAGTATGTGAAGCTAAATCATTCGTTTCGCATGGATTTGAAGCTAAGCCGACAACTTAGCGTTGACTTGTTGATAAATCATGTTTTTCGGTTGGACTTGAAGCTAACTCGTTTGTTTCGCATGCTGTTGAAGCTAAATCATGTATATCACAAGTATTTGAAGCTAAACCATTTGTTTCGCATGGATTCGAAGATAAGCCTTCTACTTCGCATTGATTTTAATCTAAATCATGTGTATCGCATGGATTTGATTCTAACTCGTTTGTTTCGCATGCTGTTGAAGCTAAGTCATGTATATCACAAGTATATGAAGCTAAACCATTTGTTTCGCATGGATTCGAAGATAAGCCTCCATCTTCGCATTGATTTGAAGCTAAATCATGTGTTCGCATGCATTTGAAGCTACCTCGTTTGTTTCGCCTGCATTTGAAGCTATATCACTTATATTCACAAGTATGTGAAGCGAAATCATTCGTTTAGCATGGATTTGAAGCTAAGCCATCAACTTCGCGTTGACTTGATGCTAAATCATATTTTTAGTTTGGACTTGAAGCTAGCTCGTTTGTTTCGCATGTTGTTGAAGCTAAATCATGTATTTCACAAGTATTTGATGCTAAACCATTTGTTTCGCATTTATTCGAATCTAAGCCTTCTACTTCACATTGATTTGAGGCTAAATCATGTGTCTCGCTTGGATTTGAAGCTAACTCGTTTGTTTCGCATGCTGTTGAAGCTAAATCATGTATATCACAAGTATTTGAAGCTAAACCATTTGCTTCGCATGGATTCGAAGATCAGCCTTCCACTTCGCATTGATTAGATGCTAAATCATGTGTTTCGCATGGATTTGAAGCTAACTCGTTTTTTTCGCATGCAGTTGAAGCTAAATCATGTACATCACAAGTATTTGAAGCTAAACCATTTGTTTCGCATGGATTCGAAGATAATCCATGTTCTTCGCATTCATTTGAAGCTAAATTATGTGTTTCGATTGGATTTGAAGATAACTCATTTGTTTCGCATGCTATTAAAGCTAAATCATGTATATCACAAGTATTTGAAGATAAACCATTTGTTTCGCATGGATTCGAAGATAATCCATCTACTTCGCATTGATTTGAAGCTAAATCATGTGTTTCGCATGGATTTGAAGCTAACTCGTTTGTTTCGCATGCTGTTGAATCTAAATCATGTATATCACAAATATTTGAAGCTATATCATATGTTTCGCATGGATTCGAAGATAACCCTTCTAAATCGAATTGATTTGAAGCTAAATCATGTGTTTCGCATGGATTTGAAGCTAAACTCGTTCTTTTCGCATGCAGTTGAAGCTAAATCATGTATATCACAAGTTTTTGCAGCTAAACCATTTGTTTCGCATGGATTCGAAGATAAGCCTTCTACTTCGCATTGATTTTAATCTAAATCATGTGTATCGCATGGATTTGATTCTAACTCGTTTGTTTCGCATGCAGTTGAAGCTGAATCATGTATATCACAACTATTTGAAGCTAAAATATTCGTTTCGCATGGATTCGAAGATAAGCCTTCCACTTCGCATTGATTTGAAGCTAAATCATGTGTTTCGCATGGATTTGAATCTAACTCTTTTGTTTCGCATGCTGTTGAAGCTAAATCGTGTATATCACAAGTATTTGAAGCTATATCATTTGTTTCGCATGGATTCGAAAATAACCCTTCTACTTCGCATTGATTTCAAGTTAAATCATGTGTTTCGCATGGATTTGAATCTAACTCGTTTATTTCGTATGCTGTTGAAGCTAAATCATGTATATTACAAGTATATGAAGCTAATCCATTTGTTTCGCATGTATTCGAAGATAAGCCATCTACTTCGCATTGATTTGAAGCTAAATCATGAGTTTCGCATGGATTTGAATCTAACTCGTTTGTTTCGCATGCTGTTGAAGCTAAATCAAGTGTATCACAAGTATTTGCAGCTAAACCATTTGTTTCGCATGGATTCGAAGATGAGCCTTCTACTTCGCATTGATTTTAATCTAAATCATGTGTATCGCATGGATTTGATTCTAACTCGTTTGTTTCGCATGCAGTTGAAGCTGAATCATGTATATCACAAGTATTTGAAGCTAAACTATTCGTTTCGCATGGATTCGAAGATAAGCCTTCCACTTCGCATTGATTTGAAGCTAAATCATGTGTTTCGCATGGATTTGAAGTTAACTCGTTTGTTTCGCATGCAGTTGAAGCTAAATCATGTATATCACAAGTATTTGCAGCTAAACCATTTGTTTCGCATGGATTCGAAGATAACCCTTCTACTTCGCATTGATTTGAAGCTAAATCATGTGTTTCGCATGGATTTGGATCTAACTCGTTTATTTCGCATGCTGTTGAAGCTAAATCATGTGTATCATTAGTATATGAATCTAATCCATTTGTTTCGCATGGATTCGAAGATAAGCCTTCCACTTCGCATTGATTTGAAGCTAAATCATGTGTTTCGCATGGATTTGAAGCTAACTCGTTTTTTTCGCATGCAGTTGAAGCTAAATCATGTACATCACAAGTATTTGAAGCTAATCCATTTGTTACGCATGGATTCGAAGATAATCCATGTTCTTCGCATTCATTTGAAGCTAAATCATGTGTTTCGATTGGATTTGAAGATAACTCGTTTGTTTCGCATGCTGTTAAAGCTAAATCATGTATATCACAAGTATTTGAAGCTAAACTATTCGTTTCGCATGGATTCGAAGATAAGCCTTCCACTTCGCATTGATTAGAAGCTAAATCATGTGTTTCGCATGGATTTGAATCTAACTCTTTTGTTTCGCATGCTGTTGAAGCTAAATCGTGTATATCACAAGTATTTGAAGCTATATCATTTGTTTCGCATGGATTCGAAGATAAGCCTCCTACTTCGCATTGATTTGAAGCTAAATCATGTGTTTCGCATGGATTTGAAGCTAACTCGTTTGTTTCGCATGCATTTGAAGCTGAATCATGTATATCACAAGTATTTGAAGCTAAACTATTCGTTTCGCATGGATTCGAAGATAAGCCTTCCACTTCGCATTGATTTGAAGCTAAATCATGTGTTTCGCATGGATTTGAAGCTAACTCGTTTGTTTCGCATGCAGTTAAAGCTGAACCATGTATATCACAAGTATTTGAAGCTAAACTATTCGTTTCGCATGGATTCGAAGGTAAGTCTTCCACTTCGCATTGATTTGAAGCTAAATCATGTGTTTCGCATGGATTTGAATCTAACTCGTTTATTTCGTATGCTGTTGAAGCTACATCATGTATATCACAAGTATATGAAGCTAATCCATTTGTTTCGCATGTATTCGAAGATAAGCCATCTACTTCGCATTGATTTGAAGCTAAATCATGTGTTTCGCATGGATTTGAATCTAACTCGTTTGTTTCGCATGCTGTTGAAGCTAAATCAAGTGTATCACAAGTATTTGAAGCCAAACCATTTGCTTCGCATGGATTCGAAAATCAGCCTTCTACTTCCCATTGATTAGATGCTAAATCATGTGTTTCGCATGGATTTGAAGCTAACTCGTTTTTTTCGCATGCTGTTGAATCTAAATCATGTGTATCACAAGTATATGAATCTAATCCATTTGTTTCGCATGGATTCGAAGATAAGCCTTCCACTTCGCATTGATTTGAAGCTAAATCATGTGTTTCGCATGGATTTGAAGTTAACTCGTTTGTTTCGCATGCAGTTGAAGCTAAATCATGTATATCACAAGTATTTGCAGCTAAACCATTTGCTTCGCATGGATTCGAAGATAACCCTTCTACTTCGCATTGATTTGAAGCTAAATAATGTGTTTCGCATGGATTTGGATCTAAATCGTTTGTTTCGCATGCTGTTGAAACTAAATCATGTATATCACAAGTATTTGAAGCTATATCATTTGTTTCGCATGGATTCGAAGATAACCCTTCTACTTCGCATTCATTTGATGCTAAATCATGTGTTTCAGATGGATTTGTAGCTAACTCGTTTGTTTCGCATGCAGTTGAAGCTAAATCATGTATATCATAAGTATTTGAAGCTAAACCATTAGTTTCGCATGGATTCGAAGATCAGCCGTCTACTTCGCATTGATTTGATGCTAAATCATGTGTTTCGCATGGATTTGAAGCTAACTCGTTTGTTTCGCATGCAGTTGAAGCTATATCATGTATATCGCAAGCATTTGAAGCAAAACCATTTGTTTCGCATGGATTCGAAGATAAGCCTCCTACTTCGCATTGATTTGAAACTAAATCATGTGTTCGCATGGATTTGAATCTAACTCGTTTGTTTCGCACGCTATTCAAGCTAAATCAAGTGTATCACAAGTATTTGAAGCTAAACCATTTGCTTCGCATGTATTCGTAGATCGGCCTTCTACTTCGCAGTTATTAGATGCTAAATCATGTGTTTCGCATGGATTTGAAGCTAACTCGTTTGTTTCGCATGCAGTTGAAGCTGAATCATGTATATCACAAGCATTTGAAGCTAAACTATTCGTTTCGCATGGATTCGAAGATAAGCCTTCCACTTCGCATTGATTTGAAGCTAAATCATGTGTTCCGCATGGATTTGAAGCTAACTCTTTTGTTTCGCATGCTGTTGAAGCTAAATTATGTATATCACAAGTATTTGAAGTTAAACCATTTGTTTCGCATGGATTCGAAGATAAGCCTCCTACTTCGCATTGATTTGAAGCTAAATCATGTGTTCGCATGGATTTGAAGCTAACTCGTTTGCTTCGCATGCTGTTGAAGCTAAATCAAGTGTATCACAAGTATTTGAAGCTAAACCATTTGTTTCGCATGGATTCGAAGATCAGCCTTCTACTTCGCATTGATTAGATGCTAAATCATGTGTTTCGCATGGATTTGAAGCTAACTCGTTTGTTTCGCATGCTGTTGATGCTAAGTCATGTATATCTCAAGTATTTGAAGCTAAACCATTTGTTTCGCATGGATTCGAAGATAATCCATGTTCTTCGCATTCATTTGAAGCTAAATCATGTGTTTCGATTGGATTTGAAGATAACTCGTTTGTTTGGCATGCTGTTAAAGCTAAATCATGTATATCACAAGTATTTGAAGATAAACCATTTGTTTCGCATGGATTCGAAGATAATCCATCTACTTCGCATTGTTTTGAAGCTAAATCATGTGTTTCGCATGGATTTGAAGCTAACTCGTTTGTTTCGCATGGATTCGAAGATAACCCTTCTAATTCGCATTGATTTGAAGCTAAATCATGTGTTTCGCATGGATTTGAAGCTACACACGTTTTTTTTCGCATGCAGTTGAAGCTAAATCATGTACATCACAAGTATTTGAAGCTAAATCATTTGTCGCATGCATTCGAAGATAATCCATCTACTTCGCATTAATTTGAAGCTAAATCATGTGTTTCGCTTGGATTTGAAGATAACTCGTTTGTTTCGCATGCTGTTGAAGCTAAATCATGTATATCACAAGTATTTGAAGCTAAACCATTTGTTTCGCATGGATTCGAAGATAAGCCTCCTACTTCGCATTGATTTGAAGCTAAATCATGTGTTTCGCATGGATTTGAAGCTAACTCGTTTTTTTCGCTAGTAGTTGAAGCTAAATCATGTATACCACAAGTATTTCAAGCTATATCATACGTTTCGCATGGATTCCAAGATAACCCGTCTAATTCGCATTGATTTGAAGCTAAAACATGTGTTTCGCATGGATTTGAAGCTAACTCGTTTGTTTCGCATGCAGTTGAAGCTGAATCATGTATATCACAAGTATTTGAAGCTAAACTATTCGTTTCGCATGGATTTGAAGTTAACTCGTTTGTTTCGCATACAGTTGAAGCTAAATCACGTATATCACAAGTATTTGCGGCTAAACCATTTGTTTCGCATCGATACGAAGATAACCCTTCTATTTCGCATTGATTTGAAGCTAAATCATGTGTTTCGCATGGATTTGAATCTAACTCATTTGTTTCGGATGCTGTTGAAGCTAAATCATGTATATCACAAGTATTTGAAGCTATATCATTTGTTTCGCATGGATTCGATGATAACCCTTCTAATTCGCATTGATTTGAGGCTAAATCATGTGTTTCGCTTGGATTTGAAGCTAACTCGTTTTTTTCGCTAGTAGTTGAAGCTAAATCATGTATATCACAAGTATTTCAAGCTATATCATACGTTTCGCATGGATTCCAAGATAACCCTTCTAATTCGCATTGATTTGAAGCTAAAACATGTGTTTCGCATGGATTTGAAGCTAAACCATTTGTTTCGCATTTATTCGAAGCTAAGCCTTCTACTTCGCATTGATTTGAGGCTAAATCATGTGTTTCGCTTGGTTTTGATGCTAACTCGTTTGTTTCGCATGCTGTTGAAGCTAAATCATGTATATCACAAGTATTTGAAGCTATATCATACGTTTCGCATGGATTCCAAGATAACCCTTCTAATTCGCATTGATTTGAAGCTAAATCATGTGTTTCGCATGGATTTGAAGCTAACTCGTTTGTTTCGCATGCTGTTGAAGCTAAATCATATATATCACAAGTATTTGAAGCTAAACCATTTGTTTCGCATTTATTCGAAGCTAAGCCTTCTACTTCGCATTGATTAGAGGCTAAATCATGTGTTTCGCTCGGTTTTGAAGCTAACTCGTTTGTTTCGCATGCTGTTGAAGCTAAATCATGTATATCACAAGTATTTGAAGCTATATCATACGTTTCGCATGGATTCCAAGATAACCCTTCTAATTCGCATTGATTTGAAGCTAAATCATGTGTTTCGCATGGATTTGAAGCTAACTCGTTTGTTTCGCATGCTGTTGAAGCTAAATCATGTATATCACAAGTATTTCAAGCTAAACCATTTGTTACGCATGGTTTCGAAGATCAGCCTTCTACTTCGCATTGATTTGATGCTAAATCATGTGTTTCGCATGGATTTGAATCTAACTCGTTTGTTTCGCATGCTGTTCAAGCTAAATCATGTATATCACAAGTATTTGAAGCTAAACCATTTGTATCGGTTGGGATCGAAGATAAGCCTCCTACTTCGCATTGATTTGAAGCTAAATCATGTGTTTCGCATGGATTTGAAGCTAACTCGTTTGTATCGCATGCTGTTGAAGCTAAATCATATATATCACAAGTATTTGAAGCTAAACCATTTGTTTCGCATTTATTCGAAGCTAAGCCTTCTACTTCGCATTGATTTGAGGCTAAATCATGTGTTTCGCTTTGTTTTGAAGCCAACTCGTTTTTTTCGCATGCAGTTGTAGCTAAATCATGTATATCACAAGTATTTGAAGCTAAACCATTTGCTTCGCATGGATTCGAAGATCAGCCTTCTACTTCGCATTGATTTGATGATAAATCATGTGTTTCGCATGGATTTTAAGCTCACTCGTTTGTATCGCATGCAGTTGAAGCTAAATCATGTATATCACAAGTATTTGAAGCTAAACCATTTGTTACGCATGGATTCGAAGATCAGCCTTCTACTTCGCATTGATTTGATGCTAAATCATGTGTTTCGCATGGATTTGAAGCTAACTCGTTTGTTTCGCATGCTGTTGTAGCTAAATCATGTATATCACAAGTATTTGAAGCTAAACCATTTGTATCGCATGGGATCGAAGATAAGCCTCCTACTTCGCATTGATTTGAATCTAAATCATGTGTTTCGCATGGGTTTGAAGCTAACTCGTTTGTTTCGCATGCTGTTGAAGCTAAATCATATATATCACAAGTATTTGAAGCTAAACCATTTGTTTCGCATTTATTCGAAGCTAAGCCTTCTACTTCGTATTGATTTGAGGCTAAATCATGTGTTTCGCTCGGTTTTAAAGCTAACTCGTTTGTTTCGCATGCCGTTGAAGCTAAATCATGTATATCACAAGTATTTGAAGCTATATCATACGTTTCGCATGGATTCCAAGATAACCCTTCTAATTCGCATAGATTTGAAGGTAATTCATGTGTTTCGCTTGGATTTGAATATAACTCATTTGTTTCGGATGCTGTTGAAGCTAAATCATGTATATCACAAGTATTTGAAGCTATATCATTTGTTTCGCATGGATTCGATGATAACCCTTCTAATTCGCATTGATTTGAGGCTAAATCATGTGTTTCGCTTGGATTTGAAGCTAACTCGTTTTTTTCGCTAGTAGTTGAAGCTAAATCATGTATATCACAAGTATTTCAAGCTATATCATACGTTTCGCATGGATTCCAAGATAACCCTTCTAATTCGCATTGATTTGAAGCTAAAACATGTGTTTCGCATGGATTTGAAGCTAAACCATTTGTTTCGCATTTATTCGAAGCTAAGCCTTCTACTTCGCATTGATTTGAGGCTAAATCATGTGTTTCGCTTGGTTTTGATGCTAACTCGTTTGTTTCGCATGCTGTTGAAGCTAAATCATGTATATCACAAGTATTTGAAGCTATATCATACGTTTCGCATGGATTCCAAGATAACCCTTCTAATTCGCATTGATTTGAAGCTAAATCATGTGTTTCGCATGGATTTGAAGCTAACTCGTTTGTTTCGCATGCTGTTGAAGCTAAATCATATATATCACAAGTATTTGAAGATAAACCATTTGTTTCGCATGGATTCGAAGATAATCCATCTACTTCGCATTGTTTTGAAGCTAAATCATGTGTTTCGCATGGATTTGAAGCTAACTCGTTTGTTTCGCATGGATTCGAAGATAACCCTTCTAATTCGCATTGATTTGAAGCTAAATCATGTGTTTCGCATGGATTTGAAGCTACACACGTTTTTTTCGCATGCAGTTGAAGCTAAATCATGTACATCACAAGTATTTGAAGCTAAATCATTTGTCGCATGCATTCGAAGATAATCCATCTACTTCGCATTAATTTGAAGCTAAATCATGTGTTTCGCTTGGATTTGAAGATAACTCGTTTGTTTCGCATGCTGTTGAAGCTAAATCATGTATATCACAAGTATTTGAAGCTAAACCATTTGTTTCGCATGGATTCGAAGATAAGCCTCCTACTTCGCATTGATTTGAAGCTAAATCATGTGTTTCGCATGGATTTGAAGCTAACTCGTTTTTTTCGCTAGTAGTTGAAGCTAAATCATGTATACCACAAGTATTTCAAGCTATATCATACGTTTCGCATGGATTCCAAGATAACCCGTCTAATTCGCATTGATTTGAAGCTAAAACATGTGTTTCGCATGGATTTGAAGCTAACTCGTTTGTTTCGCATGCAGTTGAAGCTGAATCATGTATATCACAAGTATTTGAAGCTAAACTATTCGTTTCGCATGGATTTGAAGTTAACTCGTTTGTTTCGCATACAGTTGAAGCTAAATCACGTATATCACAAGTATTTGCGGCTAAACCATTTGTTTCGCATCGATACGAAGATAACCCTTCTATTTCGCATTGATTTGAAGCTAAATCATGTGTTTCGCATGGATTTGAATCTAACTCATTTGTTTCGGATGCTGTTGAAGCTAAATCATGTATATCACAAGTATTTGAAGCTATATCATTTGTTTCGCATGGATTCGATGATAACCCTTCTAATTCGCATTGATTTGAGGCTAAATCATGTGTTTCGCTTGGATTTGAAGCTAACTCGTTTTTTTCGCTAGTAGTTGAAGCTAAATCATGTATATCACAAGTATTTCAAGCTATATCATATGTTTCGCATGGATTCCAAGATAACCCTTCTAATTCGCATTGATTTGAAGCTAAAACATGTGTTTCGCATGGATTTGAAGCTAAACCATTTGTTTCGCATTTATTCGAAGCTAAGCCTTCTACTTCGCATTGATTTGAGGCTAAATCATGTGTTTCGCTTGGTTTTGATGCTAACTCGTTTGTTTCGCATGCTGTTGAAGCTAAATCATGTATATCACAAGTATTTGAAGCTATATCATACGTTTCGCATGGATTCCAAGATAACCCTTCTAATTCGCATTGATTTGAAGCTAAATCATGTGTTTCGCATGGATTTGAAGCTAACTCGTTTGTTTCGCATGCTGTTGAAGCTAAATCATATATATCACAAGTATTTGAAGCTAAACCATTTGTTTCGCATTTATTCGAAGCTAAGCCTTCTACTTCGCATTGATTAGAGGCTAAATCATGTGTTTCGCTCGGTTTTGAAGCTAACTCGTTTGTTTCGCATGCTGTTGAAGCTAAATCATGTATATCACAAGTATTTGAAGCTATATCATACGTTTCGCATGGATTCCAAGATAACCCTTCTAATTCGCATTGATTTGAAGCTAAATCATGTGTTTCGCATGGATTTGAAGCTAACTCGTTTGTTTCGCATGCTGTTGAAGCTAAATCATGTATATCACAAGTATTTCAAGCTAAACCATTTGTTACGCATGGTTTCGAAGATCAGCCTTCTACTTCGCATTGATTTGATGCTAAATCATGTGTTTCGCATGGATTTGAATCTAACTCGTTTGTTTCGCATGCTGTTCAAGCTAAATCATGTATATCACAAGTATTTGAAGCTAAACCATTTGTATCGGTTGGGATCGAAGATAAGCCTCCTACTTCGCATTGATTTGAAGCTAAATCATGTGTTTCGCATGGATTTGAAGCTAACTCGTTTGTATCGCATGCTGTTGAAGCTAAATCATATATATCACAAGTATTTGAAGCTAAACCATTTGTTTCGCATTTATTCGAAGCTAAGCCTTCTACTTCGCATTGATTTGAGGCTAAATCATGTGTTTCGCTTTGTTTTGAAGCCAACTCGTTTTTTTCGCATGCAGTTGTAGCTAAATCATGTATATCACAAGTATTTGAAGCTAAACCATTTGCTTCGCATGGATTCGAAGATCAGCCTTCTACTTCGCATTGATTTGATGATAAATCATGTGTTTCGCATGGATTTTAAGCTCACTCGTTTGTATCGCATGCAGTTGAAGCTAAATCATGTATATCACAAGTATTTGAAGCTAAACCATTTGTTACGCATGGATTCGAAGATCAGCCTTCTACTTCGCATTGATTTGATGCTAAATCATGTGTTTCGCATGGATTTGAAGCTAACTCGTTTGTTTCGCATGCTGTTGTAGCTAAATCATGTATATCACAAGTATTTGAAGCTAAACCATTTGTATCGCATGGGATCGAAGATAAGCCTCCTACTTCGCATTGATTTGAATCTAAATCATGTGTTTCGCATGGGTTTGAAGCTAACTCGTTTGTTTCGCATGCTGTTGAAGCTAAATCATATATATCACAAGTATTTGAAGCTAAACCATTTGTTTCGCATTTATTCGAAGCTAAGCCTTCTACTTCGTATTGATTTGAGGCTAAATCATGTGTTTCGCTCGGTTTTAAAGCTAACTCGTTTGTTTCGCATGCCGTTGAAGCTAAATCATGTATATCACAAGTATTTGAAGCTATATCATACGTTTCGCATGGATTCCAAGATAACCCTTCTAATTCGCATAGATTTGAAGGTAATTCATGTGTTTCGCTTGGATTTGAATATAACTCATTTGTTTCGGATGCTGTTGAAGCTAAATCATGTATATCACAAGTATTTGAAGCTATATCATTTGTTTCGCATGGATTCGATGATAACCCTTCTAATTCGCATTGATTTGAGGCTAAATCATGTGTTTCGCTTGGATTTGAAGCTAACTCGTTTTTTTCGCTAGTAGTTGAAGCTAAATCATGTATATCACAAGTATTTCAAGCTATATCATACGTTTCGCATGGATTCCAAGATAACCCTTCTAATTCGCATTGATTTGAAGCTAAAACATGTGTTTCGCATGGATTTGAAGCTAAACCATTTGTTTCGCATTTATTCGAAGCTAAGCCTTCTACTTCGCATTGATTTGAGGCTAAATCATGTGTTTCGCTTGGTTTTGATGCTAACTCGTTTGTTTCGCATGCTGTTGAAGCTAAATCATGTATATCACAAGTATTTGAAGCTATATCATACGTTTCGCATGGATTCCAAGATAACCCTTCTAATTCGCATTGATTTGAAGCTAAATCATGTGTTTCGCATGGATTTGAAGCTAACTCGTTTGTTTCGCATGCTGTTGAAGCTAAATCATATATATCACAAGTATTTGAAGCTAAACCATTTGTTTCGCATTTATTCGAAGCTAAGCCTTCTACTTCGCATTGATTAGAGGCTAAATCATGTGTTTCGCTCGGTTTTGAAGCTAACTCGTTTGTTTCGCATGCTGTTGAAGCTAAATCATGTATATCACAAGTATTTAAGGCTATATCATACGTTTCGCATGGATTCCAAGATAACCCTTCTAATTCGCATTGATTTGAAGCTAAATCATGTGTTTCGCATGGATTTGAAGCTAACTCGTTTGTTTCGCATGCTGTTGAAGCTAAATCATGTATATCACAAGTATTTCAAGCTAAACCATTTGTTACGCATGGTTTCGAAGATCAGCCTTCTACTTCGCATTGATTTGATGCTAAATCATGTGTTTCGCATGGATTTGAATCTAACTCGTTTGTTTCGCATGCTGTTCAAGCTAAATCATGTATATCACAAGTATTTGAAGCTAAACCATTTGTATCGGTTGGGATCGAAGATAAGCCTCCTACTTCGCATTGATTTGAAGCTAAATCATGTGTTTCGCATGGATTTGAAGCTAACTCGTTTGTATCGCATGCTGTTGAAGCTAAATCATATATATCACAAGTATTTGAAGCTAAACCATTTGTTTCGCATTTATTCGAAGCTAAGCCTTCTACTTCGCATTGATTTGAGGCTAAATCATGTGTTTCGCTTTGTTTTGAAGCTAACTCGTTTTTTTCGCATGCAGTTGTAGCTAAATCATGTATATCACAAGTATTTGAAGCTAAACCATTTGCTTCGCATGGATTCGAAGATCAGCCTTCTACTTCGCATTGATTTGATGATAAATCATGTGTTTCGCATGGATTTTAAGCTCACTCGTTTGTATCGCATGCAGTTGAAGCTAAATCATGTATATCACAAGTATTTGAAGCTAAACCATTTGTTACGCATGGATTCGAAGATCAGCCTTCTACTTCGCATTGATTTGATGCTAAATCATGTGTTTCGCATGGATTTGAAGCTAACTCGTTTGTTTCGCATGCTGTTGTAGCTAAATCATGTATATCACAAGTATTTGAAGCTAAACCATTTGTATCGCATGGGATCGAAGATAAGCCTCCTACTTCGCATTGATTTGAATCTAAATCATGTGTTTCGCATGGGTTTGAAGCTAACTCGTTTGTTTCGCATGCTGTTGAAGCTAAATCATATATATCACAAGTATTTGAAGCTAAACCATTTGTTTCGCATTTATTCGAAGCTAAGCCTTCTACTTCGTATTGATTTGAGGCTAAATCATGTGTTTCGCTCGGTTTTAAAGCTAACTCGTTTGTTTCGCATGCCGTTGAAGCTAAATCATGTATATCACAAGTATTTGAAGCTATATCATACGTTTCGCATGGATTCCAAGATAACCCTTCTAATTCGCATAGATTTGAAGATAATTCAGGTGTTTCGCTTGGATTTGAATATAACTCATTTGTTTCGCATGCTGTTGAAGCTAAATCATGTATATCACAAGTATTTGAAGCTAAACCATTTGCTTCGCATGGATTCGAAGATCAGCCTTCTACTTCGCATTGATTTGATGATAAATCATGTGTTTCGCATGGATTTGAAGCTAACTCGTTTGTTTCGCATGCTGTTGAAGCTAAATCATGTATACCACAAGTATTTGAAGCTATATCATGCGTTCCGCATGGATTCCAAGATAACCCTTCTCATTCGCATTGATTTGAAGCTAAATAATGTGTTTCGCAAGGATTTGAAGCTAACTCGTTTATTTCGCATGCTGTTGAAGCTAAATCATGTATATCACAAGTATAAGAAGCTAATCCATTTGTTTTGCATGGATTCGAAGATATGCCTACTTCTTCGCATTGATTTGAAGCTAAATCATGTGTTTCGCATGGATTTGAAGCTAACTCGTTTGTTTCGCATGCTGTTGAAGCTAAATCATGTATATCACAAGTATTTGAAGCTAAACCATGTGTTACGCATGGATTCGAAGATCAGCCTTCTACTTCGCATTGTTTTGATGCTAAATCATGTGTTTCGCATGGATTTGAAGCTAACTCGTTTGTTTCGCATGCTGTTGAAGCTAAATCATGTATATCACAAGTATTTGAAGCTATATCATACGTTTCGCAAGGAATTCCAAGATAACCCTTCTAATTCGCATTGATTTGAAGCTAAATCATGTGTTTCGCATGGATTTGAAGCTAACTCGTTTGTTTCGCATGCTGTTGAAGCTAAATCATGTATATCACAAGTATTTCAAGCTAAACCATTTGTTACGCATGGTTTCGAAGATCAGCCTTCTACTTCGCATTGATTTGATGCTAAATCATGTGTTTCGCATGGATTTGAATCTAACTCGTTTGTTTCGCATGCTGTTCAAGCTAAATCATGTATAACACAAGTATTTGAAGCTAAACCATTTGTATCGGATGGGATCGAAGATAAGCCTCCTACATCGCATTGATTTGAAGCTAAATCATGTGTTTCGCATGGATTTGAAGCTAACTCGTTTGTATCGCATGCTGTTGAAGCTAAATCATATATATCACAAGTATTTGAAGCTAAACCATTTGTTTCGCATTTATTCGAAGCTAAGCCTTCTACTTCGCATTGATTTGAGGCTAAATCATGTGTTTCGCTTGGTTTTGAAGCTAACTCGTTTTTTTCGCATGCAGTTGTAGCTAAATCATGTATATCACAAGTATTTGAAGCTAAACCATTTGTTTCGCATGGATTCGAAGATAAGCCTTCTACCTCGTATTGATTTTAATTTAAATCATGTCTTTCGCACGGATTTAAAGGTAACTCGTTTGTTTCGCATGCAGTTGAAGCTGAATCATGAATATCACAAGTATTTGAAGCTAAACTATTCGTTTCGCATGGATTTGAAGTTAACTCGTTTGTTTCGCATACAGTTGAAGCTAAATCACGTATATCACAAGTATTTGCAGCTAAACCATTTGTTTCGCATCGATACGAAGATAACCCTTCTATTTCGCATTGATTTGAAGCTAAATCATGTGTTTCGCATGGATTTGAATCTAACTCGTTTGTTTCGGATGCTGTTGAAGCTAAATCATGTATATCACAAGTATTTGAAGCTAAACCATTTGTTTCGCATTTATTCGAAGCTAAGCCTTCTACTTCGCATTGATTTGAGGCTAAATCATGTGTTTCGCTCGGTTTTAAAGCTAACTCGTTTGTTTCGCATGCCGTTGAAGCTAAATCATGTATATCACAAGTATTTGAAGCTATATCATACGTTTCGCATGGATTCCAAGATAACCCTTCTAATTCGCATAGATTTGAAGATAATTCATGTGTTTCGCTTGGATTTGAATATAACTCATTTGTTTCGCATGCTGTTGAAGCTAAATCATGTATATCACAAGTATTTGAAGCTAAACCATTTGCTTCGCATGGATTCGAAGATCAGCCTTCTACTTCGCATTGATTTGATGATAAATCATGTGTTTCGCATGGATTTGAAGCTAACTCGTTTGTTTCGCATGCTGTTGAAGCTAAATCATGTATACCACAAGTATTTGAAGCTATATCATGCGTTTCGCATGGATTCCAAGATAACCCTTCTCATTCGCATTGATTTGAAGCTAAATCATGTGTTTCGCATGGATTTGAAGCTAACTCGTTTGTTTCGCATGCTGTTGAAGCTAAATCATGTATATCACAAGTATTTCAAGCTAAACCATTTGTTACGCATGGTTTCGAAGATCAGCCTTCTACTTCGCATTGATTTGATGCTAAATCATGTGTTTCGCATGGATTTGAATCTAACTCGTTTGTTTCGCATGCTGTTCAAGCTAAATCATGTATATCACAAGTATTTGAAGCTAAACCATTTGTATCGGATGGGATCGAAGATAAGCCTCCTACTTCGCATTGATTTGAAGCTAAATCATGTGTTTCGCATGGATTTGAAGCTAACTCGTTTGTATCGCATGCTGTTGAAGCTAAATCATATATATCACAAGTATTTGAAGCTAAACCATTTGTTTCGCATTTATTCGAAGCTAAGCCTTCTACTTCGCATTGATTTGAGGCTAAATCATGTGTTTCGCTTGGTTTTGAAGCTAACTCGTTTTTTTCGCATGCAGTTGTAGCTAAATCATGTATATCACAAGTATTTGAAGCTAATCCATTTGTTTCGCATGGATTCGAAGATAAGCCTTCTACCTCGTATTGATTTTAATCTAAATCATGTCTTTCGCACGGATTTAAAGGTAACTCGTTTGTTTCGCATGCAGTTGAAGCTGAATCATGTATATCACAAGTATTTGAAGCTAAACTATTCGTTTCGCATGGATTTGAAGCTAACTCGTTTGTTTCGCATGCTGTTGAAGCTAAATCATGTATATCACAAGTATTTGAAGCAAAACCATTTGTATCGCATGGGATCGAAGATAAGCCTCCTACTTCGCATTGATTTGAAGCTAAATCATGTGTTTCGCATGGATTTGAAGCTAACTCGTTTGTTTCGCATGCTGTTGAAGCTAAATCATATATATCACAAGTATTTGAAGCAAAACCATTTGTTTCGCATTTATTCGAAGCTAAGCCTTCTACTTCGCATTGATTTGAGGCTAAATCATGTGTTCCGCTCGGTTTTGAAGCTAACTCGTTTGTTTCGCATGCTGTTGAAGCTAAATCATGTATATCACAAGTATTTGAAGCTATATCATATGTTTCGCATGGATTCCAAGATAACCATTCTAATTCGCATAGATTTGAAGATAAATCATGTGTTTCGCTTGGATTTGAATATAACTCATTTGTTTCGCATGCTGTTGAAGCTAAATCATGTATATCACAAGTATTTGAAGCTAAACCATTTGCTTCGTATGGATTCGAAGATCAGCCTTCTACTTCGCATTGATTTGATGCTAAATCATGTGTTTCGCATGGATTTGAAGCTAACTCGTTTGTTTCGCATGCTGTTCAAGCTAAATCATGTATACCACAAGTATTTGAAGCTATATCATACGTTTCGCATGGATTCCAAGATAACCCTTCTAATTCGCACTGATTTGAAGCTAAATCATGTGTTTCGCATGGATTTGAAGCTATCTCGTTTATTTCGCATGCTGTTGAAGCTAAATCATGTATATCACAAGTATAAGAAGCTAATCCATTTGTTTCGCATGGATTCGAAGATATGCCTGCTTCTTCGCATTGATTTGAAGCTAAATCATGTGTTTCGCTTGGATTTGAAGCTAACTCGTTTTTTTCGCTAGTAGTTGAAGCTAAATCATGCATATCACAAGTATTTGAAGCTAAACCATTTGATTCCCATGGTTTTGAAGCCAAGCTTTCTACATCGCATTGACTTGAAGATAAAACATGTGTTTCGCATGGATTTGAAGATAACTCATTTGTTTCGCATGCTGTTGAAGCTAAATCATGTATATCACAAGTATTTGAAGCTAAACCATTTGCTTCGCATGGATTCCAAGATAACCCTTCTAATTCGCATTGATTTGAAGCTAAATCATGTGTTTCGCATGGATTTGAAGCTAACTCGTTTGTTTCGCATGCTGTTGAAGCTAAATCATGTATATCACAAGTATTTGAAGCTAAACCATTTGCTTCGCATGGATTCGAAGATCAGCCTTCTACTTCGCATTGATTTGATGCTAAATCATGTGTTTCGCATGGATCTGAAGCTAACTCGTTTGTTTCGCATGCTGTTGAAGCTAAATCATGTATATCACAAGTATTTGAAGCTAAACCATTTGTATCGCATGGGATCGAAGCTAAGCCTTCTACTTCGCATTGATTTGAGGCTAAATCATGTGTTTCGCATGGATTTGAAGCTAACTCGTTTGTTTCGCATGCTGTTGAAGCTAAATCATGTATATCACAAGTATATGAAGCTAATCCATTTGTTTCGCATTTATTCGAAGCTAAGCCTTCTACTTCGCATCGATTTGAGGCTAAATCATGTGTTTCGCTCGGTTTTGAAGCCAACTCGTTTGTTTCGCATGCAGTTGTAGCTAAATCATGTATATCACAAGTATTTGAAGCTAAACCATTTGCTTCGCATGGATTCGAAGATCAGCCTTCTACTTCGCATTGATTTGATGATAAATCATGTGTTTCGCATGGATTTTAAGCTCACTCGTTTGTATCGCATGCAGTTGAAGCTAAATCATGTATATCACAAGTATTTGAAGCTAAACCATTTGTTTCGCATGGATTCGAAGATAAGCCTTCTGCTTCGCATTGATTTTAATCTAAATCATGTGTTTCGCATGGATTTGAATCTAACTCGTTTGTCTCGGATGCTGTTGAAGCTAAATCATGTATATCACAAGTATTTGAAGCTATATCATTTGTTTCGCATGGATTCGATGATAACCCTTCTAATTCGCATTGATTTGAGGCTAAATCATGTGTTTCGCTTGGATTTGAAGCTAACTCGTTTTTTTCGCTAGTAGTTGAAGCTAAATCATGTATATCACAAGTATTTCAAGCTATATCATACGTTTCGCATGGATTCCAAGATAACCCGTCTAATTCGCATTGATTTGAAGCTAAAACATGTGTTTCGCATGGATTTGAAGCTAACTCGTTTGTTTCGCATCCTGTTGAAGCTAAATCATGTATATCACAAGTATTTGAAGCTAAACCATTTGTTACGCATGGATTCGAAGATCAGCCTTCTACTTCGCATTGATTTGATGCTAAATCATGTGTTTCGCATGGATTTGAAGCTAACTCGTTTGTTTCGCATGCTGTTGTAGCTAAATCATGTATATCACAAGTATTTGAAGCTAAACCATTTGTATCGCATGGGATCGAAGATAAGCCTCCTACTTCGCATTGATTTGAATCTAAATCATGTGTTTCGCATGGATTTGAAGCTAACTCGTTTGTTTCGCATGCTGTTGAAGCTAAATCATATATATCACAAGTATTTGAAGCTAAACCATTTGTTTCGCATTTATTCGAAGCTAAGCCTTCTACTTCGCATTGATTTGAGGCTAAATCATGTCTTTCGCTCGGTTTTAAAGCTAACTCGTTTGTTTCGCATGCCGTTGAAGCTAAATCATGTATATCACAAGTATTTGAAGCTATATCATACGTTTCGCATGGATTCCAAGATAACCCTTCTAATTCGCATAGATTTGAAGATAATTCATGTGTTTCGCTTGGATTTGAATATAACTCATTTGTTTCGCATGCTGTTGAAGCTAAATCATGTATATCACAAGTATTTGAAGCTAAACCATTTGCTTCGCATGGATTCGAAGATCAGCCTTCTACTTCGCATTGATTTGATGATAAATCATGTGTTTCGCATGGATTTGAAGCTAACTCGTTTGTTTCGCATGCTGTTGAAGCTAAATCATGTATATCACAAGTATAAGAAGCTAATCCATTTGTTTTGCATGGATTCGAAGATATGCCTACTTCTTCGCATTGATTTGAAGCTAAATCATGTGTTTCGCATGGATTTGAAGCTAACTCGTTTGTTTCGCATGCTGTTGAAGCTAAATCATGTATATCACAAGTATTTGAAGCTAAACCATGTGTTACGCATGGATTCGAAGATCAGCCTTCTACTTCGCATTGATTTGATGCTAAATCATGTGTTTCGCATGGATTTGAAGCTAACTCGTTTGTTTCGCATGCTGTTGAAGCTAAATCATGTATATCACAAGTATTTGAAGCTATATCATACGTTTCGCAAGGAATTCCAAGATAACCCTTCTAATTCGCATTGATTTGAAGCTAAATCATGTGTTTCGCATGGATTTGAAGCTAACTCGTTTGTTTCGCATGCTGTTGAAGCTAAATCATGTATATCACAAGTATTTCAAGCTAAACCATTTGTTACGCATGGTTTCGAAGATCAGCCTTCTACTTCGCATTGATTTGATGCTAAATCATGTGTTTCGCATGGATTTGAATCTAACTCGTTTGTTTCGCATGCTGTTCAAGCTAAATCATGTATATCACAAGTATTTGAAGCTAAACCATTTGTATCGGATGGGATCGAAGATAAGCCTCCTACTTCGCATTGATTTGAAGCTAAATCATGTGTTTCGCATGGATTTGAAGCTAACTCGTTTATATCGCATGCTGTTGAAGCTAAATCATATATATCACAAGTATTTGAAGCTAAACCATTTGTTTCGCATTTATTCGAAGCTAAGCCTTCTACTTCGCATTGATTTGAGGCTAAATCATGTGTTTCGCTTGGTTTTGAAGCTAACTCGTTTTTTTCGCATGCAGTTGTAGCTAAATCATGTATATCACAAGTATTTGAAGCTAAACCATTTGTTTCGCATGGATTCGAAGATAAGCCTTCTACCTCGTATTGATTTTAATCTAAATCATGTCTTTCGCACGGATTTAAAGGTAACTCGTTTGTTTCGCATGCAGTTGAAGCTGAATCATGTATATCACAAGTATTTGAAGCTAAACTATTCGTTTCGCATGGATTTGAAGTTAACTCGTTTGTTTCGCATACAGTTGAAGCTAAATCACGTATATCACAAGTATTTGCAGCTAAACCATTTGTTTCGCATCGATACGAAGATAACCCTTCTATTTCGCATTGATTTGAAGCTAAATCATGTGTTTCGCATGGATTTGAATCTAACTCGTTTGTTTCGGATGCTGTTGAAGCTAAATCATGTATATCACAAGTATTTGAAGCTATATCATTTGTTTCGCATGGATTCGATGATAACCCTTCTAATTCGCATTGATTTGAGGCTAAATCATGTGTTTCGCTTGGATTTGAAGCTAACTCATTTGTTTCGCATGCTGTTGAAGCTAAATCATATATATCACATGTATTTGAAGCTAAACCATTTGTTTCGCATTTATTCGAAGCTAAGCCTTCTACTTCGCATTGATTTGAGGCTAAATCATGTGTTTCGCTCGGTTTTAAAGCTAACTCGTTTGTTTCGCATGCCGTTGAAGCTAAATCATGTATATCACAAGTATTTGAAGCTATATCATACGTTTCGCATGGATTCCAAGATAACCCTTCTAATTCGCATAGATTTGAAGATAATTCATGTGTTTCGCTTGGATTTGAATATAACTCATTTGTTTCGCATGCTGTTGAAGCTAAATCATGTATATCACAAGTATTTGAAGTTAAACCATTTGCTTCGCATGGATTCGAAGATCAGCCTTCTACTTCGCATTGATTTGATGATAAATCATGTGTTTCGCATGGATTTGAAGCTAACTCGTTTGTTTCGCATGCTGTTGAAGCTAAATCATGTATACCACAAGTATTTGAAGCTATATCATGCGTTTCGCATGGATTCCAAGATAACCCTTCTCATTCGCATTGATTTGAAGCTAAATCATGTGTTTCGCATGGATTTGAAGCTAACTCGTTTGTTTCGCATGCTGTTGAAGCTAAATCATGTATATCACAAGTATTTCAAGCTAAACCATTTGTTACGCATGGTTTCGAAGATCAGCCTTCTACTTCGCATTGATTTGATGCTAAATCATGTGTTTCGCATGGATTTGAATCTAACTCGTTTGTTTCGCATGCTGTTCAAGCTAAATCATGTATATCACAAGTATTTGAAGCTAAACCATTTGTATCGGATGGGATCGAAGATAATCCTCCTACTTCGCATTGATTTGAAGCTAAATCATGTGTTTCGCATGGATTTGAAGCTAACTCGTTTGTATCGCATGCTGTTGAAGCTAAATCATATATATCACAAGTATTTGAAGTTAAACCATTTGTTTCGCATTTATTCGAAGCTAAGCCTTCTACTTCGCATTGATTTGAGGCTAAATCATGTGTTTCGCTTGGTTTTGAAGCTAACTCGTTTTTTTCGCATGCAGTTGTAGCTAAATCATGTATATCACAAGTATTTGAAGCTAAACCATTTGTTTCGCATGGATTCGAAGATAAGCCTTCTACCTCGTATTGATTTTAATCTAAATCATGTCTTTCGCACGGATTTAAAGGTAACTCGTTTGTTTCGCATGCAGTTGAAGCTAAATCATGTATATCACAAGTATTTGAAGCTAAACCATTTGCTTCGCATGGATTCCAAGATAACCCTTCTAATTCGCATTGATTTGAAGCTAAATCATGTGTTTCGCATGGATTTGAAGCTAACTCGTTTGTTTCGCATGCTGTTGAAGCTAAATCATGTATATCACAAGTATTTGAAGCTAAACCATTTGTATCGCATGGGATCGAAGATAAGCCTCCTACTTCGCATTGATTTGAAGCTAAATCATGTGTTTCGCATGGATTTGAAGCTAACTCGTTTGTTTCGCATGCTGTTGAAGCTAAATCATGTATATCACAAGTATATGAAGCTAATCCATTTGTTTCGCATTTATTCGAAGCTAAGCCTTCTACTTCGCATCGATTTGAGGCTAAATCATGTGTTTCGCTCGGTTTTGAAGCCAACTCGTTTGTTTCGCATGCAGTTGTAGCTAAATCATGTATATCACAAGTATTTGAAGCTAAACCATTTGCTTCGCATGGATTCGAAGATCAGCCTTCTACTTCGCATTGATTTGATGATAAATCATGTGTTTCGCATGGATTTTAAGCTCACTCGTTTGTATCGCATGCAGTTGAAGCTAAATCATGTATATCACAAGTATTTGAAGCTAAACCATTTGTTTCGCATGGATTCGAAGATAAGCCTTCTGCTTCGCATTGATTTTAATCTAAATCATGTGTTTCGCATGGATTTGAATCTAACTCGTTTGTCTCGGATGCTGTTGAAGCTAAATCATGTATATCACAAGTATTTGAAGCTATATCATTTGTTTCGCATGGATTCGATGATAACCCTTCTAATTCGCATTGATTTGAGGCTAAATCATGTGTTTCGCTTGGATTTGAAGCTAACTCGTTTGTTTCGCATCCTGTTGAAGCTAAATCATGTATATCACACGTATTTGAAGCTAAACCATTTGTTACGCATGGATTCGAAGATCAGCCTTCTACTTCGCATTGATTTGATGCTAAATCATGTGTTTCGCATGGATTTGAAGCTAA
Source organism: Megalopta genalis (assembly GCF_051020955.1). Classification (NCBI taxonomy): domain Eukaryota; kingdom Metazoa; phylum Arthropoda; class Insecta; order Hymenoptera; family Halictidae; genus Megalopta; species Megalopta genalis. The sequence goes on along the minus strand of NW_027476579.1, from coordinate 108,250 downwards.
CTCGTTTGTTTCGCATGCTGTTGTAGCTAAATCATGTATATCACAAGTATTTGAAGCTAAACCATTTGTATCGCATGGGATCGAAGATAAGCCTCCTACTTCGCATTGATTTGAATCTAAATCATGTGTTTCGCATGGATTTGAAGCTAACTCGTTTGTTTCGCATGCTGTTGAAGCTAAATCATATATATCACAAGTATTTGAAGCTAAACCATTTGTTTCGCATTTATTCGAAGCTAAGCCTTCTACTTCGCATTGATTTGAGGCTAAATCATGTGTTTCGCTCGGTTTTAAAGCTAACTCGTTTGTTTCGCATGCCGTTGAAGCTAAATCATGTATATCACAAGTATTTGAAGCTATATCATACGTTTCGCATGGATTCCAAGATAACCCTTCTAATTCGCATAGATTTGAAGATAATTCATGTGTTTCGCTTGGATTTGAATATAACTCATTTGTTTCGCATGCTGTTGAAGCTAAATCATGTATATCACAAGTAGTTGAAGCTAAACCATTTGCTTCGCATGGATTTGAAGCTAACTCGTTTGTTTCGCATGCTGTTGAAGCTAAATCATGTATATCACAAGTATTTGAAGCTAAACCATGTGTTACGCATGGATTCGAAGATCAGCCTTCTACTTCGCATTGATTTGATGCTAAATCATGTGTTTCGCATGGATTTGAAGCTAACTCGTTTGTTTCGCATGCTGTTGAAGCTAAATCATGTATATCACAAGTATTTGAAGCTATATCATACGTTTCGCAAGGAATTCCAAGATAACCCTTCTAATTCGCATTGATTTGAAGCTAAATCATGTGTTTCGCATGGATTTGAAGCTAACTCGTTTGTTTCGCATGCTGTTGAAGCTAAATCATGTATATCACAAGTATTTCAAGCTAAACCATTTGTTACGCATGGTTTCGAAGATCAGCCTTCTACTTCGCATTGATTTGATGCTAAATCATGTGTTTCGCATGGATTTGAATCTAACTCGTTTGTTTCGCATGCTGTTCAAGCTAAATCATGTATATCACAAGTATTTGAAGCTAAACCATTTGTATCGGATGGGATCGAAGATAAGCCTCCTACTTCGCATTGATTTGAAGCTAAATCATGTGTTTCGCATGGATTTGAAGCTAACTCGTTTGTATCGCATGCTGTTGAAGCTAAATCATATATATCACAAGTATTTGAAGCTAAACCATTTGTTTCGCATTTATTCGAAGCTAAGCCTTCTACTTCGCATTGATTTGAGGCTAAATCATGTGTTTCGCTTGGTTTTGAAGCTAACTCGTTTTTTTCGCATGCAGTTGTAGCTAAATCATGTATATCACAAGTATTTGAAGCTAAACCATTTGTTTCGCATGGATTCGAAGATAAGCCTTCTACCTCGTATTGATTTTAATCTAAATCATGTCTTTCGCACGGATTTAAAGGTAACTCGTTTGTTTCGCATGCAGTTGAAGCTGAATCATGTATATCACAAGTATTTGAAGCTAAACTATTCGTTTCGCATGGATTTGAAGTTAACTCGTTTGTTTCGCATACAGTTGAAGCTAAATCACGTATATCACAAGTATTTGCAGCTAAACCATTTGTTTCGCATCGATACGAAGATAACCCTTCTATTTCGCATTGATTTGAAGCTAAATCATGTGTTTCGCATGGATTTGAATCTAACTCGTTTGTTTCGGATGCTGTTGAAGCTAAATCATGTATATCACAAGTATTTGAAGCTATATCATTTGTTTCGCATGGATTCGATGATAACCCTTCTAATTCGCATTGATTTGAGGCTAAATCATGTGTTTCGCTTGGATTTGAAGCTAACTCATTTGTTTCGCATGCTGTTGAAGCTAAATCATATATATCACATGTATTTGAAGCTAAACCATTTGTTTCGCATTTATTCGAAGCTAAGCCTTCTACTTCGCATTGATTTGAGGCTAAATCATGTGTTTCGCTCGGTTTTAAAGCTAACTCGTTTGTTTCGCATGCCGTTGAAGCTAAATCATGTATATCACAAGTATTTGAAGCTATATCATACGTTTCGCATGGATTCCAAGATAACCCTTCTAATTCGCATAGATTTGAAGATAATTCATGTGTTTCGCTTGGATTTGAATATAACTCATTTGTTTCGCATGCTGTTGAAGCTAAATCATGTATATCACAAGTATTTGAAGTTAAACCATTTGCTTCGCATGGATTCGAAGATCAGCCTTCTACTTCGCATTGATTTGATGATAAATCATGTGTTTCGCATGGATTTGAAGCTAACTCGTTTGTTTCGCATGCTGTTGAAGCTAAATCATGTATACCACAAGTATTTGAAGCTATATCATGCGTTTCGCATGGATTCCAAGATAACCCTTCTCATTCGCATTGATTTGAAGCTAAATCATGTGTTTCGCATGGATTTGAAGCTAACTCGTTTGTTTCGCATGCTGTTGAAGCTAAATCATGTATATCACAAGTATTTCAAGCTAAACCATTTGTTACGCATGGTTTCGAAGATCAGCCTTCTACTTCGCATTGATTTGATGCTAAATCATGTGTTTCGCATGGATTTGAATCTAACTCGTTTGTTTCGCATGCTGTTCAAGCTAAATCATGTATATCACAAGTATTTGAAGCTAAACCATTTGTATCGGATGGGATCGAAGATAATCCTCCTACTTCGCATTGATTTGAAGCTAAATCATGTGTTTCGCATGGATTTGAAGCTAACTCGTTTGTATCGCATGCTGTTGAAGCTAAATCATATATATCACAAGTATTTGAAGTTAAACCATTTGTTTCGCATTTATTCGAAGCTAAGCCTTCTACTTCGCATTGATTTGAGGCTAAATCATGTGTTTCGCTTGGTTTTGAAGCTAACTCGTTTTTTTCGCATGCAGTTGTAGCTAAATCATGTATATCACAAGTATTTGAAGCTAAACCATTTGTTTCGCATGGATTCGAAGATAAGCCTTCTACCTCGTATTGATTTTAATCTAAATCATGTCTTTCGCACGGATTTAAAGGTAACTCGTTTGTTTCGCATGCAGTTGAAGCTGAATCATGTATATCACAAGTATTTGAAGCTAAACTATTCGTTTCGCATGGATTTGAAGCTAACTCGTTTGTTTCGCATGCTGTTGAAGCTAAATCATGTATATCACAAGTATTTGAAGCAAAACCATTTGTATCGCATGGGATCGAAGATAAGCCTCCTACTTCGCATTGATTTGAAGCTAAATCATGTGTTTCGCATGGATTTGAAGCTAACTCGTTTGTTTCGCATGCTGTTGAAGCTAAATCATATATATCACAAGTATTTGAAGCAAAACAATTTGTTTCGCATTTATTCGAAGCTAAGCCTTCTACTTCGCATTGATTTGAGGCTAAATCATGTGTTCCGCTCGGTTTTGAAGCTAACTCGTTTGTTTCGCATGCTGTTGAAGCTAAATCATGTATATCACAAGTATTTGAAGCTATATCATATGTTTCGCAAGGATTCCAAGATAACCCTTCTAATTCGCATAGATTTGAAGATAAATCATGTGTTTCGCTTGGATTTGAATATAACTCATTTGTTTCGCATGCTGTTGAAGCTAAATCATGTATATCACAAGTATTTGAAGCTAAACCATTTGCTTCGTATGGATTCGAAGATCAGCCTTCTACTTCGCATTGATTTGAGGCTAAATCATGTGTTTCGCTCGGTTTTAAAGCTAACTCGTTTGTTTCGCATGCCGTTGAAGCTAAATCATGTATATCACAAGTATTTGAAGCTATATCATACGTTTCGCATGGATTCCAAGATAACCCTTCTAATTCGCATAGATTTGAAGATAATTCATGTGTTTCGCTTGGATTTGAATATAACTCATTTGTTTCGCATGCTGTTGAAGCTAAATCATGTATATCACAAGTATTTGAAGCTAAACCATTTGCTTCGCATGGATTCGAAGATCAGCCTTCTACTTCGCATTGATTTGATGATAAATCATGTGTTTCGCATGGATTTGAAGCTAACTCGTTTGTTTCGCATGCTGTTGAAGCTAAATCATGTATACCACAAGTATTTGAAGCTATATCATGCGTTTCGCATGGATTCCAAGATAACCCTTCTCATTCGCATTGATTTGAAGCTAAATCATGTGTTTCGCATGGATTTGAATATAACTCATTTGTTTCGCATGCTGTTGAAGCTAAATCATGTATATCACAAGTATTTGAAGCTAAACCATTTGCTTCGTATGGATTCGAAGATCAGCCTTCTACTTCGCATTGATTTGAGGCTAAATCATGTGTTTCGCTCGGTTTTAAAGCTAACTCGTTTGTTTCGCATGCCGTTGAAGCTAAATCATGTATATCACAAGTATTTGAAGCTATATCATACGTTTCGCATGGATTCCAAGATAACCCTTCTAATTCGCATAGATTTGAAGATAATTCATGTGTTTCGCTTGGATTTGAATATAACTCATTTGTTTCGCATGCTGTTGAAGCTAAATCATGTATATCACAAGTATTTGAAGCTAAACCATTTGCTTCGCATGGATTCGAAGATCAGCCTTCTACTTCGCATTGATTTGATGATAAATCATGTGTTTCGCATGGATTTGAAGCTAACTCGTTTGTTTCGCATGCTGTTGAAGCTAAATCATGTATACCACAAGTATTTGAAGCTATATCATGCGTTTCGCATGGATTCCAAGATAACCCTTCTCATTCGCATTGATTTGAAGCTAAATCATGTGTTTCGCATGGATTTGAAGCTAACTCGTTTGTTTCGCATGCTGTTGAAGCTAAATCATGTATATCACAAGTATTTCAAGCTAAACCATTTGTTACGCATGGTTTCGAAGATCAGCCTTCTACTTCGCATTGATTTGATGCTAAATCATGTGTTTCGCATGGATTTGAATCTAACTCGTTTGTTTCGCATGCTGTTCAAGCTAAATCATGTATATCACAAGTATTTGAAGCTAAACCATTTGTATCGGATGGGATCGAAGATAATCCTCCTACTTCGCATTGATTTGAAGCTAAATCATGTGTTTCGCATGGATTTGAAGCTAACTCGTTTGTATCGCATGCTGTTGAAGCTAAATCATATATATCACAAGTATTTGAAGTTAAACCATTTGTTTCGCATTTATTCGAAGCTAAGCCTTCTACTTCGCATTGATTTGAGGCTAAATCATGTGTTTCGCTTGGTTTTGAAGCTAACTCGTTTTTTTCGCATGCAGTTGTAGCTAAATCATGTATATCACAAGTATTTGAAGCTAAACCATTTGTTTCGCATGGATTCGAAGATAAGCCTTCTACCTCGTATTGATTTTAATCTAAATCATGTCTTTCGCACGGATTTAAAGGTAACTCGTTTGTTTCGCATGCAGTTGAAGCTGAATCATGTATATCACAAGTATTTGAAGCTAAACTATTCGTTTCGCATGGATTTGAAGCTAACTCGTTTGTTTCGCATGCTGTTGAAGCTAAATCATGTATATCACAAGTATTTGAAGCAAAACCATTTGTATCGCATGGGATCGAAGATAAGCCTCCTACTTCGCATTGATTTGAAGCTAAATCATGTGTTTCGCATGGATTTGAAGCTAACTCGTTTGTTTCGCATGCTGTTGAAGCTAAATCGTATATATCACAAGTATTTGAAGCAAAACAATTTGTTTCGCATTTATTCGAAGCTAAGCCTTCTACTTCGCATTGATTTGAGGCTAAATCATGTGTTCCGCTCGGTTTTGAAGCTAACTCGTTTGTTTCGCATGCTGTTGAAGCTAAATCATGTATATCACAAGTATTTGAAGCTATATCATATGTTTCGCATGGATTCCAAGATAACCCTTCTAATTCGCATAGATTTGAAGATAAATCATGTGTTTCGCTTGGATTTGAATATAACTCATTTGTTTCGCATGCTGTTGAAGCTAAATCATGTATATCACAAGTATTTGAAGCTAAACCATTTGCTTCGTATGGATTCGAAGATCAGCCTTCTACTTCGCATTGATTTGATGCTAAATCATGTGTTTCGCATGGATTTGAAGCTAACTCGTTTGTTTCGCATGCTGTTCAAGCTAAATCATGTATACCACAAGTATTTGAAGCTATATCATACGTTTCGCATGGATTCCAAGATAACCCTTCTAATTCGCATTGATTTGAAGCTAAATCATGTGTTTCGCATGGATTTGAAGCTATCTCGTTTATTTCGCATGCTGTTGAAGCTAAATCATGTATATCACAAGTATAAGAAGCTAATCCATTTGTTTCGCATGGATTCGAAGATATGCCTACTTCTTCGCATTGATTTGAAGCTAAATCATGTGTTTCGCTTGGATTTGAAGCTAACTCGTTTTTTTCGCTAGTAGTTGAAGCTAAATCATGCATATCACAAGTATTTGAAGCTAAACCATTTGATTCCCATGGTTTTGAAGCCAAGCTTTCTACATCGCATTGACTTGAAGATAAATCATGTGTTTCGCTTGGATTTGAAGATAACTCATTTGTTTCGCATGCTGTTGAAGCTAAATCATGTATATCACAAGTATTTGAAGCTAAACCATTTGCTTCGCATGGATTCCAAGATAACCCTTCTAATTCGCATTGATTTGAAACTAAATCATGTGTTTCGCATGGATTTGAAGCTAACTCGTTTGTTTTGCATGCTGTTGAAGCTAAATCATGTATATCACAAGTATTTGAAGCTAAACCATTTGCTTCGCATGGATTCGAAGATCAGCCTTCTACTTCACATTGATTTGATGCTAAATCATGTGTTTCGCATGGATCTGAAGCTAACTCGTTTGTTTCGCATGCTGTTGAAGCTATATCATGTATATCACAAGTATTTGAAGCTAAACCATTTGTATCGCATGGGATCGAAGATAAGCCTCCTACTTCGCATTGATTTGAAGCTAAATCATGTGTTTCGCATGGATTTGAAGCTAACTCGTTTGTTTCGCATGCTGTTGAAGCTAAATCATGTATATCACAAGTATAAGAAGCTAATCCATTTGTTTCGCATTTATTCGAAGCTAAGCCTTCTACTTCGCATCGATTTGAGGCTAAATCATGTGTTTCGCTCGGTTTTGAAGCCAACTCGTTTGTTTCGCATGCTGTTGAAGCTAAATCATGTATATCACAAGTATTTCAAGCTATATCATACGTTTCGCATGGATTCCAAGATAACCCTTCTAATTCGCATTGATTTGAAGCTAAAACATGTGTTTCGCATGGATTTGAAGCTAAACCATTTGTTTCGCATTTATTCGAAGCTAAGCCTTCTACTTCGCATTGATTTGAGGCTAAATCATGTGTTTCGCTTGGTTTTGATGCTAACTCGTTTGTTTCGCATGCTGTTGAAGCTAAATCATGTATATCACAAGTATTTGAAGCTATATCATACGTTTCGCATGGATTCCAAGATAACCCTTCTAATTCGCATAGATTTGAAGATAAATCATGTGTTTCGCTTGGATTTGAATATAACTCATTTGTTTCGCATGCTGTTGAAGCTAAATCATATATATCACAAGTATTTGAAGCTAAACCATTTGTTTCGCATTTATTCGAAGCTAAGCCTTCTACTTCGCATTGATTTGAGGCTAAATCATGTGTTTCGCTCGGTTTTGAAGCTAACTCGTTTGTTTCGCATGCTGTTGAAGCTAAATCATGTATATCACAAGTATTTGAAGCTATATCATACGTTTCGCATGGATTCCAAGATAACCCTTCTAATTCGCATTGATTTGAAGCTAAATCATGTGTTTCGCATGGATTTGAAGCTAACTCGTTTGTTTCGCATGCTGTTGAAGCTAAATCATGTATATCACAAGTATTTCAAGCTAAACCATTTGTTACGCATGGTTTCGAAGATCAGCCTTCTACTTCGCATTGATTTGATGCTAAATCATGTGTTTCGCATGGATTTGAAGCTAACTCGTTTGTTTCGCATGCTGTTGAAGCTGAATCATGTATATCACAAGTATTTGAAGCTAAACTATTCGTTTCGCATGGATTCGAAGTTAACTCGTTTGTTTCGCATACAGTTGAAGCTAAATCACGTATATCACAAGTATTTGCAGCTAAACCATTTGTTTCGCATCGATACGAAGATAACCCTTCTACTTCGCATTGATTTGAAGCTAAATCATGTGTTTCGCATGGATTTGAATCTAACTCGTTTATTTCGCATGCTGTTGAAGCTAAATCATGTATATCACAAGTATAAGAAGCTATATCATACGTTTCGCATGGATTCCAATATAACCCTTCTAATTCGCATTGATTTGAATCTAAATCATGTGTTTCGCATGGATTTGAAGCTAACTCGTTTATTTCGCAAGCTGTTGAAGCTAAATCATGTAATCACAAGTATTTGAAGCTAAACCATTTGTTACGCTTGGATTCGAAGATCAGCCTTCTGCTTCGCATTGATTTTAATCTAAATCATGTCTTTCGCATGGATTTGAAGCTAACTCGTTTGTTTCGCATGCTGTTGAAGCTAAATCATGTATATCACAAGTATTTGAAGCTATATCATACGTTTCGCATGGATTCCAAGATAACCCTTCTAATTCGCATAGATTTGAAGATAAATCATGTGTTTCGCTTGGATTTGAATATAACTCATTTGTTTCGCATGCTGTTGAAGCTAAATCATGTATATCACAAGTATTTGAAGCTAAACCATTTGTATCGCATGGGATCGAAGATAAGCCTCCTACTTCGCATTGATTTGAAGCTAAATCATGTGTTTCGCATGGATTTGAAGCTAACTCGTTTGTTTCGCATGCTGTTGAAGCTAAATCATATATATCATAAGTATTTGAAGCTAAACCATTTGTTTCGCATGGATTCCAAGATAACCCTTCTAACTCGCATTGATTTGAAGCTAAATCATGTGTTTCGCATGGATTTAAAGCTAACTCGTTTGTTTCGCATGCTGTTGAAGCTAAATCATGTATATCACAAGTATTTGAAGCTAAACCATTTGCTTCGCATGGATTCGAAGATCAGCCTTCTACTTCGCATTGATTTTAATCTTAATCATGTGTTTCGCATGGATTTGAAGCTAACTCGTTTGTTTCGCATGCAGTTGAAGCTAAATCATGTATATCACAAGTATTTGCAGCTAAACCATTTGATTCCCATGGTTTTGAAGCTAAGCTTTCTACTTCGCAAAGATTTCAAGATAAATCATGTGTTTCGCATGGATTTGAAGCTAACTCGTTTATTTCGCAAGCTGTTGAAGCTAAATCATGTAATCACAAGTATTTGCAGCTAAACCATTTGTTACGCATGGATTCGAAGATCAGCCTTCTACTTCGCATTGATTTGAAGCTAAATCATGTGTTTCGCATGGACTTGAAGCTAACTCGTTTGATTCGCATGCTGTTGAAGCTAAATCATGTATATCACAAGTATTTGAAGCTAAACCATTTGTTACGCTTGGATTCGAAGATCAGCCTTCTACTTCGCATTGATTTGATGCTAAATCATGTGTTTCGCATGGATTTGAAGCTAACTCGTTTGTTTCGCATGCTGTTGAAGCTAAATCATGTATATCACAAGTATTTGAAGCTATATCATACGTTTCGCATTGATTCCAAGATAAGCCTTCTACTTCGCATTGATTTTAATCTAAATCATGTGTTTCGCATGGATTTGAAGCTAACTCGTTTGTTTCGCATGCAGTTGAAGCTAAATCATGTATATCACAAGTATTTGCAGCTAAACCATTTGTTACGCATGGATTCGAAGATCAGCCTTCTACTTCGCATTGATTTGATGCTAAATCATGTGCTTCGCATGGATTTGAAGCTAACTCGTTTGTTTCGCATACTGTTGAAGCTAAATCATGTATATCACAAGTATTTGAAGCTATATCATACGTTTCGCATGAATTCCAAGATAACCCTTCTAATTCGCATAGTTTTGAAGATAAATCATGTGTTTCGCTTGGATTTGAATATAACTCATTTGTTTCGCATGCTGTTGAAGCTAAATCATGTATATCACAAGTATTAGAAGCTAAAACATTTGCTACGCATGGATTCGAAGATAACCCTTCCAATTCGCATTGATTTGAAGCTAAATCATGTGTTTCGCTTGGATTTGAAGCTAACTCGTTTTTTTCGCATGCAGTTGTAGCTGAATCATGTATATCACAAGTATTTGAAGCTAAACCATTTGTTTCGCATGGATTCGAAGATAAGCCTTCTACTTCGCATTGATTTGAGGCTAAATCATGTGTTTCGCTTGGTTTTGAAGCTAACTCGTTTGTTTCGCATGCAGTTGAAGCTGAATCATGTATATCACAAGTATTTGAAGCTAAACTATTCGTTTCGCATGGATTCGAAGATAAGCCTTCTACTTCGCATTGATTTTAATCTAAATCATGTCTTTCGCATGGATTTAAAGCTAACTCTTTTGTTTCGCATGCAGTTGAAGCTGAATCATGTATATCACAAGTATTTGAAGCTGAACTATTCGTTTCGCATGGATTCGAAGATAAGCCTTCCACTTCGCATTGATTTGATGCTAAATCATGTGTTCCGCATGGATTTTAAGCTAACTCGTTTGTTTCGCATGCAGTTGAAGCTAAATCATGTATATCACAAGTATTTGAAGCTAAACCATTTGCTTCGCATGGATTCGAAGATCAGCCTTCTACTTCGCATTGATTTGATGCTAAATCATGTGTTTCGCATGGATTTGAAGCTAACTCGTCTGTTTCGCATGCTGTTGAAGCTAAATCATGTATATCACAAGTATTTGAAGCTATATCATACGTTTCGCATGCATTCCAAGATAACCCTTCTAATTCGCATTGATTTGAAGATAAATCATGTGTTTCGCTTGGATTTGAAGCTAACTCGTTTGTTTCGCATGCTGTTGAATCTAAATCAAGTGTATCAAAAGTATTTGAAGCTAAACCATTTGCTTCGCATGGATTCGAAGATCAGCCTTCTACTTCGCATTGATTTGAAGCTAAATCATGTGTTCCGCATGGATTTTAAGCTCACTCGTTTGTATCGCATGCAGTTGAAGCTAAATCATGTATATCACAAGTATTTGAAGCTAAACCATTTGTTTCGCATGGATTCGAAGATAAGCCTTCTGCTTCGCATTGATTTTAATCTAAATCATGTGTTTCGCATGGATTTGAAGCTAACTCGTTTGTTTCGCATGCAGTTGAAGCTAAATCATGTATATCACAAGTATTTGCAGCTAAACCATTTGTTACGCATGGATTCGAAGATAAGCCTTCTACTTCGCATTGATTTCAATCTAAATCATGTGTTTCGCATGGATTTGAAGCTAACTCGTTTGTTTCGCATGCTGTTGAAGCTAAATCATATATATCACAAGTATTTGAAGCTAAACCATTTGTTTCGCATTTATTCGAAGCTAAGCCTTCTACTTCGCATTGAGTTGAGGCTAAATCATGTGTTTCGCTTGGTTTTGATGCTAACTCGTTTGTTTCGCATGCTGTTGAAGCTAAATCATGTATATCACAAGTATTTGAAGCTATATCATACGTTTCGCATGGATTCCAAGATAACCCTTCTAATTCGCATAGATTTGAAGATAAATCATGTGTTTCGCTTGGATTTGAATATAACTCATTTGTTTCGCATGCTGTTGAAGCTAAATCATACATATCACAAGTATTTGAAGCTAAACCATTTGTTTCGCATTTATTCGAAGCTAAGCCTTCTACTTCGCATTGATTTGAGGCTAAATCATGTGTTTCGCTCGGTTTTGAAGCTAACTCGTTTGTTTCGCATGCTGTTGAAGCTAAATCATGTATATCACAAGTATTTGAAGCTATATCATACGTTTCGCATGGATTCCAAGATAACCCTTCTAATTCGCATTGATTTGAAGCTAAATCATGTGTTTCGCATGGATTTGAAGCTAACTCGTTTGTTTCGCATGCTGTTGAAGCTAAATCATGTATATCACAAGTATTTCAAGCTAAACCATTTGTTACGCATGGTTTCGAAGATCAGCCTTCTACTTCGCATTGATTTGATGCTAAATCATGTGTTTCGCATGGATTTGAAGCTAACTCGTTCGTTTCGCATGCAGTTGAAGCTGAATCATGTATATCACAAGTATTTGAAGCTAAACTATTCGTTTCGCATGGATTTGAAGTTAACTCGTTTGTTTCGCATACAGTTGAAGCTAAATCACGTATATCACAAGTATTTGCAGCTAAACCATTTGTTTCGCATCGATACGAAGATAACCCTTCTAATTCGCATTGATTTGAAGCTAAATCATGTGTTTCGCATGGATTTGAATCTAACTCGTTTGTTTCGGATGCTGTTGAAGCTAAATCATGTATATCACAAGTATTTGAAGCTATATCATTTGTTTCGCATGGATTCGATGATAACCCTTCTAATTCGCATTGATTTGAGGCTAAATCATGTGTTTCGCTTGGATTTGAAGCTAACTCGTTTTTTTCGCTAGTAGTTGAAGCTAAATCATGTATATCACAAGTATTTCAAGCTATATCATACGTTTCGCATGGATTCCAAGATAACCCTTCTAATTCGCATTGATTTGAAGCTAAAACATGTGTTTCGCATGGATTTGAAGCTAAACCATTTGTTTCGCATTTATTCGAAGCTAAGCCTTCTACTTCGCATTGATTTGAGGCTAAATCATGTGTTTCGCTTGGTTTTGATGCTAACTCGTTTGTTTCGCATGCTGTTGAAGCTAAATCATGTATATCACAAGTATTTGAAGCTATATCATACGTTTCGCATGGATTCCAAGATAACCCTTCTAATTCGCATTGATTTTAATCTAAATCATGTGTTTCGCATGGATTTGAAGCTAACTCGTTTGTTTCGCATGCAGTTGAAGCTAAATCATGTATATCACAAGTATTTGCAGCTAAACCATTTGTTACGCATGGATTCGAAGATCAGCCTTCTACTTCGCATTGATTTCAATCTAAATCATGTGTTTCGCATGGATTTGAAACTAACTCGTTTGTTTCGCATGCTGTTGAAGCTAAATCATATATATCACAAGTATTTGAAGCTAAACCATTTGTTTCGCATTTATTCGAAGCTAAGCCTTCTACTTCGCATTGATTTGAGGCTAAATCATGTGTTTCGCATGGATTTGAAGCTAACTCGTTTGTTTCGCATACTGCTGAAGCTAAATCATGTATGATCACAAGTATTTGAAGCTAAACCATTTGTATCGCATGGGATCGAAGATAAGCCTCCTACTTCGCATTGATTTGAAGCTAAATCATGTGTTTCGCATGGATTTGAAGCTAACTCGTTTGTTTCGCACGCTGTTGAAGCTAAATCATATATATCACAAGTATTTGAAGCTAAACCATTTGTTTCGCATTTATTCGATGCTAAGCCTTCTACTTCGCATTGATTTGAGGCTAAATCATGTGTTTCGCTCGGTTTTGAAGCTAACTCGTTTGTTTCGCATGCTGTTGAAACTAAATCATGTATATCACAAGTATTTGAAGCTATATCATACGTTTCGCATGGATTCCAAGATAACCCTTCTAATTCGCATAGATTTGAAGATAAATCATGTGTTTCGCTTGGATTTGAATATAACTCATTTGTTTCGCATGCTGTTGAAGCTAAATCATGTATATCACAAGTATTTGAAGCTAAACCATTTGTTTCGCATGGATTCGAAGATAAGCCTTCTACCTCGTATTGATTTTAATCTAAATCATGTCTTTCGCATGGATTTAAAGGTAACTCGTTTGTTCGCATGCAGTTGAAGCTGAATCATGTATATCACAAGTATTTGAAGCTAAACTATTCGTTTCGCATGGATTCGAAGTTAACTCGTTTGTTTCGCATACAGTTGAAGCTAAATCACGTATATCACAAGTATTTGCAGCTAAACCATTTGTTTCGCATCGATACGAAGATAACCCTTCTACTTCGCATTGATTTGAAGCTAAATCATGTGTTTCGCATGGATTTGAATCTAACTCGTTTGTTTCGGATGCTGTTGAAGCTAAATCATGTATATCACAAGTATTTGAAGCTATATCATTTGTTTCGCATGGATTCGAAGATAACCCTTCTAATTCGCATTGATTTGAGGCTAAATCATGTGTTTCGCTTGGTTTTGAAGCTAACTCGTTTTTTTCGCATGCAGTTGTATCTAAATCATGTATATCACAAGTATTTGAAGCTATATCATACGTTTAGCATGGATTCCAAGATAACCCATCTAATTCGCATTGATTTGAAGCTAAAACATGTGTTTCGCATGGATTTGAAGCTAACTCGTTTGTTTCGCATCCTGTTGAAGCTAAATCATGTATATCACAAGTATTTGAAGCTATATCATTTGTTTCGCATGGATTCGAAGATAACCCTTCTAATTCGCATTGATTTGAGGATAAATCATGTGTTTCGCTTGGATTTGAAGACTAACTCGTTTTTTCGCTAGTAGTTGAAGCTAAATCATGCATATCACAAGTATTTGAAGCTAAACCATTTGGTTCGCATTTATTCGAAGCTAAGCCTTCTACTTCGCATTGATTTGAGGTTAAATCATGTGTTTCGCTTGGTTTTGAAGCTAACTCGTTTTTTTCGCATGCAGTTGTAGCTAAATCATGTATATCACAAGTATTTGAAGCTATATCATACGTTTCGCATGGATTCCAAGATAACCCTTCTAATTCGCATTGATTTGAAGCTAAAACATGTGTTTCGCATGGATTTGAAGCTAACTCGTTTGTTTCGCATCCTGTTGAAGCTAAATCATGTATATCACAAGTATTTGAAGCTAAACCATTTGTTACGCATGGATTCGAAGATCAGCCTTCTACTTCGCATTGATTTGATGCTAAATCATGTGTGTCGCATGGATTTGAAGCTAACTCGTTTGTTTCGCATGCTGTTGAAGCTAAATCATGTATATCACAAGTATTTGAAGCTAAACCATTTGTTACGCATGGATTCGAAGATCAGCCTTCTACTTCGCATTGATTTGAATCTAAATCATGTGCTTCGCGTGGATTTGAAGCTAACTCGTTTGTTTCGCATGCTGTTGAATCTAAATCATATATATCACAAGTATTTGAAGCTAAACCATTTGTTTCGCATTTATTCGAAGCTAAGCCTTCTACTTCGCATTGATTTGAGGCTAAATCATGTGTTTCGCTCGGTTTTGAAGCTAACTCGTTTGTTTCGCATGCTGTTGAAGCTAAATCATGTATATCACAAGTATTTGAAGCTATATCATACGTTTCGCATGGATTCCAAGATAACCCTTCTAATTCGCATAGATTTGAAGATAAATCATGTGTTTCGCGTGGATTTGAATATAACTCATTTGTTTCGCATGCTGTTGAAGCTAAATCATGTATATCACAAGTATTTGAAGCTAAACCATTTGCTTCGCATGGATTCGAAGATCAGCCTTCTACTTCGCATTGATTTGATGCTAAATCATGTGTTTCGCATGGATTTGAAGCTAACTCGTTTCTTTCGCATGCAGTTGAAGCTAAATCATGTATATCACAAGTATTTGCAGCTAAACCATTTGTTACGGCATGGATTCGAAGATCAGCCTTCTACTTCGCATTGATTTGATGCTAAATCATGTGTTTCGCATGGATTTAAAGCTAACTCGTTTGTTTCGCATGCTGTTGAAGCTAAATCATGTATATCACAAGTATTTGAAGCCATATCATACGTTTCGCATGGATTCCAAGATAACCCTTCTAATTCGCATTGATTTGAAGCTAAATCATGTGTTTCGCATGGATTTGAAGCTAACTCGTTTATTTCGCATGCTGTTGAAGCTAAATCATGTATATCACAAGTATAAGAAGCTAATCCATTTGTTTCGCATGGATTCGAAGATATGCCTACTTCTTCGCATTGATTTGAAGCTAAATCATGTGTTTCGCATGGATTTGAATCTAACTCGTTTGTTTCGGATGCTGTTGAAGTTAAATCATGTATATCACAAGTATTGGAAGCTATATCATTTGTTTCGCATGGATTCGAAGATAACCCTTCTAATTCGCATTGATTTGAAGCTAAATCATGTGTTTCACTTGGATTTGAAGCTAACTCGTTTTTTTCGCTAGTAGTTGAAGCTAAATCATGTATATCACAAGTATTTGAAACTAAACCATTTGCTTCGCATGGATTCGAAGATAAGCCTTCTACTTCGCATTGATTTTAATCTAAATCATGTGTTTCGCATGGATTTGAAGCTAACTCGTTTGTTTCGCATGCAGTTGAAGCTAAATCATGTATATCACAAGTATTTGCAGCTAAACCATTTGTTACGCATGGATTCGAAGATCAGCCTTCTACTTCGCATTGATTTGATGCTAAATCATGTGTTTCGCATGGATTTGAAGCTAACTCGTTTATTTCGCATGCTGTTGAAGCTAAATCATGTATATCACAAGTATAAGAAGCTAATCCATTTGTTTCGCATGGATTCGAAGATATGCCTACTTCTTCGCATTGATTTGAAGCTAAATCATGTGTTTCGCATGGATTTGAATCTAACTCGTTTGTTTCGGATGCTGTTGAAGCTAAATCATGTATATCACAAGTATTTGAAGCTAAACCATTTGCTTCGCATGGATTCGAAGATCAGCCTTCTACTTCGCATTGATTTGATGCTAAATCATGTGTTTCGCATGGATTTGAAGCTAACTCGTTTCTTTCGCATGCAGTTGAAGCTAAATCATGTATATCACAAGTATTTGCAGCTAAACCATTTGTTACGCATGGATTCGAAGATCAGCCTTCTACTTCGCATTGATTTGATGCTAAATCATGTGTTTCGCATGGATTTGAAGCTAACTCGTTTGTTTCGCATGCTGTTGAAGCTAAATCATGTATATCACAAGTATAAGAAGCTAATCCATTTGCTTCGCATGGATTCGAAGATAAGCCTTCTACTTCGCATTGATTTTAATCTAAATCATGTCTTTCGCATGGATTTAAAGCTAACTCTTTTGTTTCGCATGCAGTTGAAGCTGAATCATGTATATCACAAGTATTTGAAGCTGAACTATTCGTTTCGCATGGATTCGAAGATAAGCCTTCCACTTCGCATTGATTTGATGCTAAATCATGTGTTCCGCATGGATTTTAAGCTAACTCGTTTGTTTCGCATGCAGTTGAAGCTAAATCATGTATATCACAAGTATTTGAAGCTAAACCATTTGCTTCGCATGGATTCGAAGATCAGCCTTCTACTTCGCATTGATTTGATGCTAAATCATGTGTTTCGCATGGATTTGAAGCTAACTCGTCTGTTTCGCATGCTGTTGAAGCTAAATCATGTATATCACAAGTATTTGAAGCTATATCATACGTTTCGCATGCATTCCAAGATAACCCTTCTAATTCGCATTGATTTGAAGATAAATCATGTGTTTCGCTTGGATTTGAAGCTAACTCGTTTGTTTCGCATGCTGTTGAATCTAAATCAAGTGTATCAAAAGTATTTGAAGCTAAACCATTTGCTTCGCATGGATTCGAAGATCAGCCTTCTACTTCGCATTGATTTGAAGCTAAATCATGTGTTCCGCATGGATTTTAAGCTCACTCGTTTGTATCGCATGCAGTTGAAGCTAAATCATGTATATCACAAGTATTTGAAGCTAAACCATTTGTTTCGCATGGATTCGAAGATAAGCCTTCTGCTTCGCATTGATTTTAATCTAAATCATGTGTTTCGCATGGATTTGAAGCTAACTCGTTTGTTTCGCATGCAGTTGAAGCTAAATCATGTATATCACAAGTATTTGCAGCTAAACCATTTGTTACGCATGGATTCGAAGATCAGCCTTCTACTTCGCATTGATTTGAATCTAAATCATGTGTTTCGCGTGGATTTGAAGCTAACTCGTTTGTTTCGCATGCTGTTGAATCTAAATCATATATATCACAAGTATTTGAAGCTAAACCATTTGTTTCGCATTTATTCGAAGCTAAGCCTTCTACTTCGCATTGATTTGAGGCTAAATCATGTGTTTCGCTCGGTTTTGAAGCTAACTCGTTTGTTTCGCATGCTGTTGAAGCTAAATCATGTATATCACAAGTATTTGAAGCTATATCATACGTTTCGCATGGATTCCAAGATAACCCTTCTAATTCGCATAGATTTGAAGATAAATCATGTGTTTCGCGTGGATTTGAATATAACTCATTTGTTTCGCATGCTGTTGAAGCTAAATCATGTATATCACAAATATTTGAAACTAAACCATTTGCTTCGCATGGATTCGAAGATCAGCCTTCTACTTCGCATTGATTTGATGCTAAATCATGTGTTTCGCATGGATTTGAAGCTAACTCGTTTCTTTCGCATGCAGTTGAAGCTAAATCATGTATATCACAAGTATTTGCAGCTAAACCATTTGATTCCCATGGTTTTGAAGCTAAGCTTTCTACTTCGCATAGATTTCAAGATAAATCATGTGTTTCGCTTGGATTTGAATATAACTCATTTGTTTCGCATGCAGTTGAAGCAAAATCATGTATATCACAAGTATTTGCAGCTAAACCATTTGTTACGCATGGATTCGAAGATCAGCCTTCTACTTCGCATTGATTTGATGCTAAATCATGTGTTTCGCATGGATTTGAAGCTAACTCGTTTGTTTCGCATGCTGTTGAAGCTAAATCATGTATATCACAAGTATAAGAAGCTAATCCATTTGTTTCGCATGGATTCGAAGATATGCCTACTTCTTCGCATTGATTTGAAGCTAAATCATGTGTTTCGCATGGATTTGAATCTAACTCGTTTGTTTCGGATGCTGTTGAAGTTAAATCATGTATATCACAAGTATTTGAAGCTATATCATTTGTTTCGCATGGATTCGAAGATAACCCTTCTAATTCGCATTGATTGAAGCTAAATCATGTATTTCGCTTGGATTTGAAGCTAACTCGTTTTTTTCGCTAGTAGTTGAAGCTAAATCATGTATATCACAAGTATTTGAAACTAAACCATTTGCTTCGCATGGATTCGAAGATAAGCCTTCTACTTCGCATTGATTTTAATCTAAATCATGTGTTTCGCATGGATTTGAAGCTAACTCGTTTGTTTCGCATGCAGTTGAAGCTGAATCATGTATATCACAAGTATTTGAAGCTAAACTATTCGTTTCGCATGGATTCGAAGATAAGTCTTCCACTTCGCATTGATTTGATGCTAAATCATGTGTTTCGCAAGGATTTGAAGCTAACTCGTTTGTTTCGCATGCAGTTGAAGCTGAATCATGTATATCAAAAGTATTTGAAGCTAAACTATTCGTTTCGCATGGATTCGAAGATAAGTCTTCCACTTCGCATTGATTTGATGCTAAATCATGTGTTTCGCAAGGATTTGAAGCTAACTCGTTTGTTTCGCATGATGTTGAAGCTAACTCAAGTGTATCAAAAGTATTTGAAGCTAAACCATTTGCTTCGCATGGATTCGAAGATAAGCCTTCTACTTCGCATTGATTTTAATCTAAATCATGTCTTTCGCATGGATTTAAAGCTAACTCTTTTGTTTCGCATGCAGTTGAAGCTGAATCATGTATATCACAAGTATTTGAAGCTGAACTATTCGTTTCGCATGGATTCGAAGATAAGCCTTCCACTTCGCATTGATTTGATGCTAAATCATGTGTTCCGCATGGATTTTAAGCTAACTCGTTTGTTTCGCATGCAGTTGAAGCTAAATCATGTATATCACAAGTATTTGAAGCTAAACCATTTGCTTCGCATGGATTCGAAGATCAGCCTTCTACTTCGCATTGATTTGATGCTAAATCATGTGTTTCGCATGGATTTGAAGCTAACTCGTCTGTTTCGCATGCTGTTGAAGCTAAATCATGTATATCACAAGTATTTGAAGCCATATCATACGTTTCGCATGGATTCCAAGATAACCCTTCTAATTCGCATTGATTTGAAGCTAAATCATGTGTTTCGCATGGATTTGAAGCTAACTCGTTTATTTCGCATGCTGTTGAAGCTAAATCATGTATATCACAAGTATAAGAAGCTAATCCATTTGTTTCGCATGGATTCGAAGATATGCCTACTTCTTCGCATTGATTTGAAGCTAAATCATGTGTTTCGCATGGATTTGAATCTAACTCGTTTGTTTCGGATGCTGTTGAAGTTAAATCATGTATATCACAAGTATTGGAAGCTATATCATTTGTTTCGCATGGATTCGAAGATAACCCTTCTAATTCGCATTGATTTGAAGCTAAATCATGTGTATCACTTGGATTTGAAGCTAACTCGTTTTTTTCGCTAGTAGTTGAAGCTAAATCATGTATATCACAAGTATTTGAAACTAAACCATTTGCTTCGCATGGATTCGAAGATAAGCCTTCTACTTCGCATTGATTTTAATCTAAATCATGTGTTTCGCATGGATTTGAAGCTAACTCGTTTGTTTCGCATGCAGTTGAAGCTAAATCATGTATATCACAAGTATTTGCAGCTAAACCATTTGTTACGCATGGATTCGAAGATCAGCCTTCTACTTCGCATTGATTTGATGCTAAATCATGTGTTTCGCATGGATTTGAAGCTAACTCGTTTATTTCGCATGCTGTTGAAGCTAAATCATGTATATCACAAGTATAAGAAGCTAATCCATTTGTTTCGCATGGATTCGAAGATATGCCTACTTCTTCGCATTGATTTGAAGCTAAATCATGTGTTTCGCATGGATTTGAATCTAACTCGTTTGTTTCGGATGCTGTTGAAGCTAAATCATGTATATCACAAGTATTTGAAGCTAAACCATTTGCTTCGCATGGATTCGAAGATCAGCCTTCTACTTCGCATTGATTTGATGCTAAATCATGTGTTTCGCATGGATTTGAAGCTAACTCGTTTCTTTCGCATGCAGTTGAAGCTAAATCATGTATATCACAAGTATTTGCAGCTAAACCATTTGTTACGCATGGATTCGAAGATCAGCCTTCTACTTCGCATTGATTTGATGCTAAATCATGTGTTTCGCATGGATTTGAAGCTAACTCGTTTGTTTCGCATGCTGTTGAAGCTAAATCATGTATATCACAAGTATAAGAAGCTAATCCATTTGCTTCGCATGGATTCGAAGATAAGCCTTCTACTTCGCATTGATTTTAATCTAAATCATGTCTTTCGCATGGATTTAAAGCTAACTCTTTTGTTTCGCATGCAGTTGAAGCTGAATCATGTATATCACAAGTATTTGAAGCTGAACTATTCGTTTCGCATGGATTCGAAGATAAGCCTTCCACTTCGCATTGATTTGATGCTAAATCATGTGTTCCGCATGGATTTTAAGCTAACTCGTTTGTTTCGCATGCAGTTGAAGCTAAATCATGTATATCACAAGTATTTGAAGCTAAACCATTTGCTTCGCATGGATTCGAAGATCAGCCTTCTACTTCGCATTGATTTGATGCTAAATCATGTGTTTCGCATGGATTTGAAGCTAACTCGTCTGTTTCGCATGCTGTTGAAGCTAAATCATGTATATCACAGGTATTTGAAGCTATATCATACGTTTCGCATGCATTCCAAGATAACCCTTCTAATTCGCATTGATTTGAAGATAAATCATGTGTTTCGCTTGGATTTGAAGCTAACTCGTTTGTTTCGCATGCTGTTGAATCTAAATCAAGTGTATCAAAAGTATTTGAAGCTAAACCATTTGCTTCGCATGGATTCGAAGATCAGCCTTCTACTTCGCATTGATTTGAAGCTAAATCATGTGTTCCGCATGGATTTTAAGCTCACTCGTTTGTATCGCATGCAGTTGAAGCTAAATCATGTATATCACAAGTATTTGAAGCTAAACCATTTGTTTCGCATGGATTCGAAGATAAGCCTTCTGCTTCGCATTGATTTTAATCTAAATCATGTGTTTCGCATGGATTTGAAGCTAACTCGTTTGTTTCGCATGCAGTTGAAGCTAAATCATGTATATCACAAGTATTTGCAGCTAAACCATTTGTTACGCATGGATTCGAAGATCAGCCTTCTACTTCGCATTGATTTGAATCTAAATCATGTGTTTCGCGTGGATTTGAAGCTAACTCGTTTGTTTCGCATGCTGTTGAATCTAAATCATATATATCACAAGTATTTGAAGCTAAACCATTTGTTTCGCATTTATTCGAAGCTAAGCCTTCTACTTCGCATTGATTTGAGGCTAAATCATGTGTTTCGCTCGGTTTTGAAGCTAACTCGTTTGTTTCGCATGCTGTTGAAGCTAAATCATGTATATCACAAGTATTTGAAGCTATATCATACGTTTCGCATGGATTCCAAGATAACCCTTCTAATTCGCATAGATTTGAAGATAAATCATGTGTTTCGCGTGGATTTGAATATAACTCATTTGTTTCGCATGCTGTTGAAGCTAAATCATGTATATCACAAGTATTTGAAACTAAACCATTTGCTTCGCATGGATTCGAAGATCAGCCTTCTACTTCGCATTGATTTGATGCTAAATCATGTGTTTCGCATGGATTTGAAGCTAACTCGTTTCTTTCGCATGCAGTTGAAGCTAAATCATGTATATCACAAGTATTTGCAGCTAAACCATTTGATTCCCATGGTTTTGAAGCTAAGCTTTCTACTTCGCATAGATTTCAAGATAAATCATGTGTTTCGCTTGGATTTGAATATAACTCATTTGTTTCGCATGCAGTTGAAGCAAAATCATGTATATCACAAGTATTTGCAGCTAAACCATTTGTTACGCATGGATTCGAAGATCAGCCTTCTACTTCGCATTGATTTGATGCTAAATCATGTGTTTCGCATGGATTTGAAGCTAACTCGTTTGTTTCGCATGCTGTTGAAGCTAAATCATGTATATCACAAGTATAAGAAGCTAATCCATTTGTTTCGCATGGATTCGAAGATATGCCTACTTCTTCGCATTGATTTGAAGCTAAATCATGTGTTTCGCATGGATTTGAATCTAACTCGTTTGTTTCGGATGCTGTTGAAGTTAAATCATGTATATCACAAGTATTTGAAGCTATATCATTTGTTTCGCATGGATTCGAAGATAACCCTTCTAATTCGCATTGATTGAAGCTAAATCATGTATTTCGCTTGGATTTGAAGCTAACTCGTTTTTTTCGCTAGTAGTTGAAGCTAAATCATGTATATCACAAGTATTTGAAACTAAACCATTTGCTTCGCATGGATTCGAAGATAAGCCTTCTACTTCGCATTGATTTTAATCTAAATCATGTGTTTCGCATGGATTTGAAGCTAACTCGTTTGTTTCGCATGCAGTTGAAGCTGAATCATGTATATCACAAGTATTTGAAGCTAAACTATTCGTTTCGCATGGATTCGAAGATAAGTCTTCCACTTCGCATTGATTTGATGCTAAATCATGTGTTTCGCAAGGATTTGAAGCTAACTCGTTTGTTTCGCATGCAGTTGAAGCTGAATCATGTATATCAAAAGTATTTGAAGCTAAACTATTCGTTTCGCATGGATTCGAAGATAAGTCTTCCACTTCGCATTGATTTGATGCTAAATCATGTGTTTCGCAAGGATTTGAAGCTAACTCGTTTGTTTCGCATGATGTTGAAGCTAACTCAAGTGTATCAAAAGTATTTGAAGCTAAACCATTTGCTTCGCATGGATTCGAAGATAAGCCTTCTACTTCGCATTGATTTTAATCTAAATCATGTCTTTCGCATGGATTTAAAGCTAACTCTTTTGTTTCGCATGCAGTTGAAGCTGAATCATGTATATCACAAGTATTTGAAGCTGAACTATTCGTTTCGCATGGATTCGAAGATAAGCCTTCCACTTCGCATTGATTTGATGCTAAATCATGTGTTCCGCATGGATTTTAAGCTAACTCGTTTGTTTCGCATGCAGTTGAAGCTAAATCATGTATATCACAAGTATTTGAAGCTAAACCATTTGCTTCGCATGGATTCGAAGATCAGCCTTCTACTTCGCATTGATTTGATGCTAAATCATGTGTTTCGCATGGATTTGAAGCTAACTCGTCTGTTTCGCATGCTGTTGAAGCTAAATCATGTATATCACAAGTATTTGAAGCTATATCATACGTTTCGCATGCATTCCAAGATAACCCTTCTAATTCGCATTGATTTGAAGATAAATCATGTGTTTCGCTTGGATTTGAAGCTAACTCGTTTGTTTCGCATGCTGTTGAATCTAAATCAAGTGTATCAAAAGTATTTGAAGCTAAACCATTTGCTTCGCATGGATTCGAAGATCAGCCTTCTACTTCGCATTGATTCGAAGCTAAATCATGTGTTCCGCATGGATTTTAAGCTCACTCGTTTGTATCGCATGCAGTTGAAGCTAAATCATGTATATCACAAGTATTTGAAGCTAAACCATTTGTTTCGCATGGATTCGAAGATAAGCCTTCTGCTTCGCATTGATTTTAATCTAAATCATGTGTTTCGCATGGATTTGAAGCTAACTCGTTTGTTTCGCATGCAGTTGAAGCTAAATCATGTATATCACAAGTATTTGCAGCTAAACCATTTGTTACGCATGGATTCGAAGATCAGCCTTCTACTTCGCATTGATTTGATGCTAAATCATGTGTGTCGCATGGATTTGAAGCTAACTCGTTTGTTTCGCATGCTGTTGAAGCTAAATCATGTATATCACAAGTATTTGAAGCTAAACCATTTGTTACGCATGGATTCGAAGATCAGCCTTCTACTTCGCATTGATTTGAATCTAAATCATGTGTTTCGCGTGGATTTGAAGCTAACTCGTTTGTTTCGCATGCTGTTGAATCTAAATCATATATATCACAAGTATTTGAAGCAAAACCATTTGTTTCGCATTTATTCGAAGCTAAGCCTTCTACTTCGCATTGATTTGAGGCTAAATCATGTGTTTCGCTCGGTTTTGAAGCTAACTCGTTTGTTTCGCATGCTGTTGAAGCTAAATCATGTATATCACAAGTATTTGAAGCTATATCATACGTTTCGCATGGATTCCAAGATAACCCTTTTAATTCGCATTGATTTGAAGCTAAATCATGTGTTTCGCATGGATTTGAAGCTAACTCGTTTATTTCGCATGCTGTTGAAGCTAAATCATGTATATCACAAGTATAAGAAGCTAATCCATTTGTTTCGCATGGATTCGAAGATATGCCTACTTCTTCGCATTGATTTGAAGCTAAATCATGTGTTTCGCATGGATTTGAATCTAACTCGTTTGTTTCGGATGCTGTTGAAGTTACATCATGTATATCACAAGTATTTGAAGCTATATCATTTGTTTCGCATGGATTCGAAGATAACCCTTCTAATTCGCATTGATTTGAAGCTAAATCATGTGTTTCACTTGGATTTGAAGCTAACTCGTTTTTTTCGCTAGTAGTTGAAGCTAAATCATGTATATCACAAGTATTTGAAACTAAACCATTTGCTTCGCATGGATTCGAAGATAAGCCTTCTACTTCGCATTGATTTTAATCTAAATCATGTGTTTCGCATGGATTTGAAGCTAACTCGTTTGTTTCGCATGCAGTTGAAGCTAAATCATGTATATCACAAGTATTTGCAGCTAAACCATTTGATTCCCATGGTTTTGAAGCTAAGCTTTCTACTTCGCATAGATTTCAAGATAAATCATGTGTTTCGCTTGGATTTGAATATAACTCATTTGTTTCGCATGCAGTTGAAGCTAAATCATGTATATCACAAGTATTTGCAGCTAAACCATTTGTTACGCATGGATTCGAAGATCAGCCTTCTACTTCGCATTGATTTGATGCTAAATCATGTGTTTCGCATGGATTTGAAGCTAACTCGTTTGTTTCGCATGCTGTTGAAGCTAAATCATGTATATCACAAGTATAAGAAGCTAATCCATTTGTTTCGCATGGATTCGAAGATATGCCTACTTCTTCGCATTGATTTGAAGCTAAATCATGTGTTTCGCATGGATTTGAATCTAACTCGTTTGTTTCGGATGCTGTTGAAGTTAAATCATGTATATCACAAGTATTTGAAGCTATATCATTTGTTTCGCATGGATTCGAAGATAACCCTTCTAATTCGCATTGATTTGAAGCTAAATCATGTGTTTCGCTTGGATTTGAAGCTAACTCGTTTTTTTCGCTAGTAGTTGAAGCTAAATCATGTATATCACAAGTATTTGAAACTAAACCATTTGCTTCGCATGGATTCGAAGATAAGCCTTCTACTTCGCATTGATTTTAATCTAAATCATGTGTTTCGCATGGATTTGAAGCTAACTCGTTTGTTTCGCATGCAGTTGAAGCTAAATCATGTATATCACAAGTATTTGCAGCTAAACCATTTGTTACGCATGGATTCGAAGATCAGCCTTCTACTTCGCATTGATTTGATGCTAAATCATGTGCTTCGCATGGATTTGAAGCTTACTCGTTTGTTTCGCATACTGTTGAAGCTAAATCATGTATATCACAAGTATTTGAAGCTAAACCATTTGTATCGCATTGATTTGAAGCTAAATCATGTGTTTCGCATGGATTTGAAGCTAACTCGTCTGTTTCGCATGCTGTTGAAGCTAAATCATATATATCACAAGTATTTGAAGCTAAACTATTTGTTTCGCATTTATTCGAAGCTAAGCCTTCTACTTCGCATTGATTTGAGGCTAAATCATGTGTTTCGCTTGGTTTTGAAGCTAACTCGTTTGTTTCGCATGCTGTTGAAGCTAAATCATGTATATCACAAGTATTTGAAGTTATATCATACGTTTCGCATGAATTAAAAGATAACCCTTCTAATTCGCATAGATTTGAAGATAAATCATGTGTTTCGCTTGGATTTGAATATAACTCATTTGTTTCGCATGCTGTTTAAGCTAAATCATGTATATCACAAGTATTTGAAGCTAAAACATTTGCTACGCATGGATTCGAAGATAACCCTACCAATTCGCATTGATTTGAAGCTAAATCATGTGTTTCGCTTGGATTTGAAGCCCAACTCGTTTTTTTCGCATGCAGTTGTAGCTGAATCATGTATATCACAAGTATTTTAAGCTAAACCATTTGTTTCGCATGGATTCGAAGATAAGCCTTCTACTTCGCATTGATTTGAGGCTAAATCATGTGTTTCGCTTGGTTTTGAAGCTAACTCATTTGTTTCGCATGCTGTTGAAGCTAAATCATGTATATCACAAGTATTTGAAGCTAAAACATTTGCTACGCATGGATTCGAAGATAACCCTTCCAATTCGCATTGATTTGAAGCTAAATCATGTGTTTCGCTTGGATTTGAAGCTAACTCGTTTTTTTCGCATGCAGTTGTAGCTGAATCATGTATATCACAAGTATTTGAAGCTAAACCATTGCTTCGCATGGATTCGAAGATAAGCCTTCTACTTCGCATTGATTTTAATCTAAATCATGTCTTTCTTATGGATTTAAAGCTAACTCGTTTGTTTCGCATGCAGTTGAAGCTGAATCAATGTATATCACAAGTATTTGAAGCTGAACTATTCGTTTCGCATGGATTCGAAGATAAGCCTTCCACTTCGCATTGATTTGATGCTAAATCATGTGTTCCGCATGTATTTTAAGCTAACTCGTTGTTTCGCATGCAGTTGAAGCTAAATCATGTATATCACAAGTATTTGAAGCTAAACCATTTGCTTCGCATGGATTCGAAGATCAGCCTTCTACTTCGCATTGATTTGATGCTAAATCATGTGTTTCGCATGGATTTGAAGCTAACTCGTTTTCTTTCGCATGCAGTTGAGCTAAATCATGTATATCACAAGTATTTGCAGCTAAACCATTTGTTACGCATGGATTCGAAGATCAGCCTTCTACTTCGCATTGATTTGATGCTAAATCATGTGTTTCGCATGGATTTGAAGCTAACTCGTTTGTTTCGCATGCTGTTGAAGCTAAATCATGTATATCACAAGTATTTGAAGCCATATCATACGTTGCGCATGGATTCCAAGATAACCCTTCTAATTCGCATGATTTGATGCTAAATCATGTGTTTCGCATGGATTTGAAGCTAACTCGTTTCTTTCGCATGCAGTTGAAGCTAAATCATGTATATCACAAGTATTTGCAGCTAAACCATTTGTTACGCATGGATTCGAAGATCAGCCTTCTACTTCGCATTGATTTGATGCTAAATCATGTGTTTCGCATGGATTTGAATCTAACTCGTTTGTTTCGCATGCTGTTGAAGCTAAATCATATATATCACAAGTATTTGAAGCTAAACCATTTGTTACGCATGGATTCGAAGATCAGCCTTCTACTTCGCATTGATTTGAATCTAAATCATGTGCTTCGCGTGGATTTGAAGCTAACTCGTTTGTTTCGCATGCTGTTGAATCTAAATCATATATATCACAAGTATTTGAAGCTAAACCATTTGTTTCGCATTTATTCGAAGCAAAGCCTTCTACATCGCATTGATTTGAGGCTAAATCAGTGTGTTTCGCTCGGTTTTGAAGCTAACTCGTTTGTTCGCATGCTGTTGAAGCTAAATCATGTATATCACAAGTATTTGAAGCTATATCATACGTTTCGCATGGATTCCAAGATAACCCTTCTAATTCGCATAGATTTGAAGATAAATCATGTGTTTCGCGTGGATTTGAATATACTCATTTGTTCGCATGCTGTTGAAGCTAAATCATGTATATCACAAGTATTTGAAGCTAAACCATTTGCTTCGCATGGATTCGAAGATCAGCCTTCTACTTCGCATTGATTTGATGCTAAATCATGTGTTTCGCATGGATTTGAAGCTAACTCGTTTCTTTCGCATGCAGTTGAAGCTAAATCATGTATATCACAAGTATTTGCAGCTAAACCATTTGTTACGCATGGATTCGAAGATCAGCCTTCTACTTCGCATTGATTTGATGCTAAATCATGTGTTTCGCATGGATTTAAAGCTAACTCGTTTGTTTCGCATGCTGTTGAAGCTAAATCATGTATATCACAAGTATTTGAAGCCATATCATACGTTTCGCATGGATTCCAAGATAACCCTTCTAATTCGCATTGATTTGAAGCTAAATCATGTGTTTCGCATGGATTTGAAGCTAACTCGTTTATTTCGCATGCTGTTGAAGCTAAATCATGTATATCACAAGTATAAGAAGCTAATCCATTTGTTTCGCATGGATTCGAAGATATGCCTACTTCTTCGCATTGATTTGAAGCTAAATCATGTGTTTCGCATGGATTTGAATCTAACTCGTTTGTTTCGGATGCTGTTGAAGTTAAATCATGTATATCACAAGTATTGGAAGCTATATCATTTGTTTCGCATGGATTCGAAGATAACCCTTCTAATTCGCATTGATTTGAAGCTAAATCATGTGTTTCACTTGGATTTGAAGCTAACTCGTTTTTTTCGCTAGTAGTTGAAGCTAAATCATGTATATCACAAGTATTTGAAACTAAACCATTTGCTTCGCATGGATTCGAAGATAAGCCTTCTACTTCGCATTGATTTTAATCTAAATCATGTGTTTCGCATGGATTTGAAGCTAACTCGTTTGTTTCGCATGCAGTTGAAGCTAAATCATGTATATCACAAGTATTTGCAGCTAAACCATTTGATTCCCATGGTTTTGAAGCTAAGCTTTCTACTTCGCATAGATTTCAAGATAAATCATGTGTTTCGCTTGGATTTGAATATAACTCATTTGTTTCGCATGCAGTTGAAGCTAAATCATGTATATCACAAGTATTTGCAGCTAAACCATTTGTTACGCATGGATTCGAAGATCAGCCTTCTACTTCGCATTGATTTGATGCTAAATCATGTGTTTCGCATGGATTTGAAGCTAACTCGTTTGTTTCGCATGCTGTTGAAGCTAAATCATGTATATCACAAGTATAAGAAGCTAATCCATTTGCTTCGCATGGATTCGAAGATAAGCCTTCTACTTCGCATTGATTTTAATCTAAATCATGTCTTTCGCATGGATTTAAAGCTAACTCTTTTGTTTCGCATGCAGTTGAAGCTGAATCATGTATATCACAAGTATTTGAAGCTGAACTATTCGTTTCGCATGGATTCGAAGATAAGCCTTCCACTTCGCATTGATTTGATGCTAAATCATGTGTTCCGCATGGATTTTAAGCTAACTCGTTTGTTTCGCATGCAGTTGAAGCTAAATCATGTATATCACAAGTATTTGAAGCTAAACCATTTGCTTCGCATGGATTCGAAGATCAGCCTTCTACTTCGCATTGATTTGATGCTAAATCATGTGTTTCGCATGGATTTGAAGCTAACTCGTCTGTTTCGCATGCAGTTGAAGCTAAATCATGTATATCACAAGTATTTGAAGCTATATCATACGTTTCGCATGCATTCCAAGATAACCCTTCTAATTCGCATTGATTTGAAGATAAATCATGTGTTTCGCTTGGATTTGAAGCTAACTCGTTTGTTTCGCATGCTGTTGAATCTAAATCAAGTGTATCAAAAGTATTTGAAGCTAAACCATTTGCTTCGCATGGATTCGAAGATCAGCCTTCTACTTCGCATTGATTTGAAGCTAAATCATGTGTTCCGCATGGATTTTAAGCTCACTCGTTTGTATCGCATGCAGTTGAAGCTAAATCATGTATATCACAAGTATTTGAAGCTAAACCATTTGTTTCGCATGGATTCGAAGATAAGCCTTCTGCTTCGCTTTGATTTTAATCTAAATCATGTGTTTCGCATGGATTTGAAGCTAACTCGTTTGTTTCGCATGCAGTTGAAGCTAAATCATGTATATCACAAGAATTTGCAGCTAAACCATTTGTTACGCATGGATTCGAAGATCAGCCTTCTACTTCGCATTGATTTGATGCTAAATCATGTGTGTCGCATGGATTTGAAGCTAACTCGTTTGTTTCGCATGCTGTTGAAGCTAAATCATGTATATCACAAGTATTTGAAGCTAAACCATTTGTTACGCATGGATTCGAAGATCAGCCTTCTACTTCGCATTGATTTGAATCTAAATCATGTGTTTCGCGTGGATTTGAAGCTAACTCGTTTGTTTCGCATGCTGTTGAATCTAAATCATATATATCACAAGTATTTGAAGCTAAACCATTTGTTTCGCATTTATTCGAAGCTAAGCCTTCTACTTCGCATTGATTTGAGGCTAAATCATGTGTTTCGCTCGGTTTTGAAGCTAACTCGTTTGTTTCGCATGCTGTTGAAGCTAAATCATGTATATCACAAGTATTTGAAGCTATATCATACGTTTCGCATGGATTCCAAGATAACCCTTCTAATTCGCATAGATTAGAAGATAAATCATGTGTTTCGCGTTGATTTGAATATAACTCATTTGTTTCGCATGCTGTTGAAGCTAAATCATGTATATCACAAGTATTTGAAACTAAACCATTTGCTTCGCATGGATTCGAAGATCAGCCTTCTACTTCGCATTGATTTGATGCTAAATCATGTGTTTCGCATGGATTTGAAGCTAACTCGTTTCTTTCGCATGCAGTTGAAGCTAAATCATGTATATCACAAGTATTTGCAGCTAAACCATTTGATTCCCATGGTTTTGAAGCTAAGCTTTCTACTTCGCATAGATTTCAAGATAAATCATGTGTTTCGCTTGGATTTGAATATAACTCATTTGTTTCGCATGCAGTTGAAGCAAAATCATGTATATCACAAGTATTTGCAGCTAAACCATTTGTTACGCATGGATTCGAAGATCAGCCTTCTAGTTCGCATTGATTTGATGCTAAATCATGTGTTTCGCATGGATTTGAAGCTAACTCGTTTGTTTCGCATGCTGTTGAAGCTAAATCATGTATATCACAAGTATAAGAAGCTAATCCATTTGTTTCGCATGGATTCGAAGATATGCCTACTTCTTCGCATTGATTTGAAGCTAAATCATGTGTTTCGCATGGATTTGAATCTATCTCGTTTGTTTCGGATGCTGTTGAAGTTAAATCATGTATATCACAAGTATTTGAAGCTATATCATTTGTTTCGCATGGATTCGAAGATAACCCTTCTAATTCGCATTGATTGAAGCTAAATCATGTATTTCGCTTGGATTTGAAGCTAACTCGTTTTTTTCGCTAGTAGTTGAAGCTAAATCATGTATATCACAAGTATTTGAAACTAAACCATTTGCTTCGCATGGATTCGAAGATAAGCCTTCTACTTCGCATTGATTTTAATCTAAATCATGTGTTTCGCATGGATTTGAAGCTAACTCGTTTGTTTCGCATGCAGTTGAAGCTGAATCATGTATATCACAAGTATTTGAAGCTAAACTATTCGTTTCGCATGGATTCGAAGATAAGTCTTCCACTTCGCATTGATTTGATGCTAAATCATGTGTTTCGCAAGGATTTGAAGCTAACTCGTTTGTTTCGCATGCAGTTGAAGCTGAATCATGTATATCAAAAGTATTTGAAGCTAAACTATTCGTTTCGCATGGATTCGAAGATAAGTCTTCCACTTCGCATTGATTTGATGCTAAATCATGTGTTTCGCAAGGATTTGAAGCTAACTCGTTTGTTTCGCATGATGTTGAAGCTAACTCAAGTGTATCAAAAGTATTTGAAGCTAAACCATTTGCTTCGCATGGATTCGAAGATAAGCCTTCTACTTCGCATTGATTTTAATCTAAATCATGTCTTTCGCATGGATTTAAAGCTAACTCTTTTGTTTCGCATGCAGTTGAAGCTGAATCATGTATATCACAAGTATTTGAAGCTGAACTATTCGTTTCGCATGGATTCGAAGATAAGCCTTCCACTTCGCATTGATTTGATGCTAAATCATGTGTTCCGCATGGATTTTAAGCTAACTCGTTTGTTTCGCATGCAGTTGAAGCTAAATCATGTATATCACAAGTATTTGAAGCTAAACCATTTGCTTCGCATGGATTCGAAGATCAGCCTTCTACTTCGCATTGATTTGATGCTAAATCATGTGTTTCGCATGGATTTGAAGCTAACTCGTCTGTTTCGCATGCTGTTGAAGCTAAATCATGTATATCACAAGTATTTGAAGCTATATCATACGTTTCGCATGCATTCCAAGATAACCCTTCTAATTCGCATTGATTTGAAGATAAATCATGTGTTTCGCTTGGATTTGAAGCTAACTCGTTTGTTTCGCATGCTGTTGAATCTAAATCAAGTGTATCAAAAGTATTTGAAGCTAAACCATTTGCTTCGCATGGATTCGAAGATCAGCCTTCTACTTCGCATTGATTCGAAGCTAAATCATGTGTTCCGCATGGATTTTAAGCTCACTCGTTTGTATCGCATGCAGTTGAAGCTAAATCATGTATATCACAAGTATTTGCAGCTAAACCATTTGTTACGCATGGATTCGAAGATAAGCCTTCTACTTCGCATTGATTTGATGCTAAATCATGTGTTTCGCATGGATTTGAAGCTAACTCGTTTCTTTCGCATGCAGTTGAAGCTAAATCATGTATATCACAAGTATTTGCAGCTAAACCATTTGTTACGCATGGATTCGAAGATCAGCCTACTTCTTCGCATTGATTTGAAGCTAAATCATGTGTTTCGCATGGATTTGAATCTAACTCGTTTGTTTCGGATGCTGTTGAAGTTACATCATGTATATCACAAGTATTTGAAGCTATATCATTTGTTTCGCATGGATTCGAAGATAACCCTTCTAATTCGCATTGATTTGAAGCTAAATCATGTGTTTCACTTGGATTTGAAGCTAACTCGTTTTTTTCGCTAGTAGTTGAAGCTAAATCATGTATATCACAAGTATTTGAAACTAAACCATTTGCTTCGCATGGATTCGAAGATAAGCCTTCTACTTCGCATTGATTTTAATCTAAATCATGTGTTTCGCATGGATTTGAAGCTAACTCGTTTGTTTCGCATGCAGTTGAAGCTAAATCATGTATATCACAAGTATTTGCAGCTAAACCATTTGATTCCCATGGTTTTGAAGCTAAGCTTTCTACTTCGCATAGATTTCAAGATAAATCATGTGTTTCGCTTGGATTTGAATATAACTCATTTGTTTCGCATGCAGTTGAAGCTAAATCATGTATATCACAAGTATTTGCAGCTAAACCATTTGTTACGCATGGATTCGAAGATCAGCCTTCTACTTCGCATTGATTTGATGCTAAATCATGTGTTTCGCATGGATTTGAAGCTAACTCGTTTGTTTCGCATGCTGTTGAAGCTAAATCATGTATATCACAAGTATAAGAAGCTAATCCATTTGTTTCGCATGGATTCGAAGATATGCCTACTTCTTCGCATAGATTTGAAGCTAAATCATGTGTTTCGCATGGATTTGAATCTAACTCGTTTGTTTCGGATGCTGTTGAAGTTAAATCATGTATATCACAAGTATTTGAAGCTATATCATTTGTTTCGCATGGATTCGAAGATAACCCTTCTAATTCGCATTGATTTGAAGCTAAATCATGTGTTTCGCTTGGATTTGAAGCTAACTCGTTTTTTTCGCTAGTAGTTGAAGCTAAATCATGTATATCACAAGTATTTGAAACTAAACCATTTGCTTCGCATGGATTCGAAGATAAGCCTTCTACTTCGCATTGATTTTAATCTAAATCATGTGTTTCGCATGGATTTGAAGCTAACTCGTTTGTTTCGCATGCAGTTGAAGCTAAATCATGTATATCACAAGTATTTGCAGCTAAACCATTTGTTACGCATGGATTCGAAGATCAGCCTTCTACTTCGCATTGATTTGATGCTAAATCATGTGCTTCGCATGGATTTGAAGCTTACTCGTTTGTTTCGCATACTGTTGAAGCTAAATCATGTATATCACAAGTATTTGAAGCTAAACCATTTGTATCGCATTGATTTGAAGCTAAATCATGTGTTTCGCATGGATTTGAAGCTAACTCGTCTGTTTCGCATGCTGTTGAAGCTAAATCATATATATCACAAGTATTTGAAGCTAAACTATTTGTTTCGCATTTATTCGAAGCTAAGCCTTCTACTTCGCATTGATTTGAGGCTAAATCATGTGTTTCGCTTGGTTTTGAAGCTAACTCGTTTGTTTCGCATGCTGTTGAAGCTAAATCATGTATATCACAAGTATTTGAAGTTATATCATACGTTTCGCATGAATTAAAAGATAACCCTTCTAATTCGCATAGATTTGAAGATAAATCATGTGTTTCGCTTGGATTTGAATATAACTCATTTGTTTCGCATGCTGTTGAAGCTAAATCATGTATATCACAAGTATTTGAAGCTAAAACATTTGCTACGCATGGATTCGAAGATAACCCTTCCAATTCGCAATGATTTGAAGCTAAATCATGTGTTTCGCTTGGATTTGAAGCTAACTCGTTTTTTTCGCATGCAGTTGTAGCTGAATCATGTATATCACAAGTATTTGAAGCTAAACCATTTGTTTCGCATGGATTCGAAGATAAGCCTTCTACTTCGCATTGATTTGAGGCTAAATCATGTGTTTCGCTTGGTTTTGAAGCTAACTCATTTGTTTCGCATGCTGTTGAAGCTAAATCATGTATATCACAAGTATTTGAAGCTAAAACATTTGCTACGCATGGATTCGAAGATAACCCTTCCAATTCGCATTGATTTGAAGCTAAATCATGTGTTTCGCTTGGATTTGAAGCTAACTCGTTTTTTTCGCATGCAGTTGTAGCTGAATCATGTATATCACAAGTATTTGAAGCTAAACCATTTGCTTCGCATGGATTCGAAGATAAGCCTTCTACTTCGCATTGATTTTAATCTAAATCATGTCTTTCTTATGGATTTAAAGCTAACTCGTTTGTTTCGCATGCAGTTGAAGCTGAATCATGTATATCACAAGTATTTGAAGCTGAACTATTCGTTTCGCATGGATTCGAAGATAAGCCTTCCACTTCGCATTGATTTGATGCTAAATCATGTGTTCCGCATGTATTTTAAGCTAACTCGTTTGTTTCGCATGCAGTTGAAGCTAAATCATGTATATCACAAGTATTTGAAGCTAAACCATTTGCTTCGCATGGATTCGAAGATCAGCCTTCTACTTCGCATTGATTTGATGCTAAATCATGTGTTTCGCATGGATTTGAAGCTAACTCGTTTCTTTCGCATGCAGTTGAAGCTAAATCATGTATATCACAAGTATTTGCAGCTAAACCATTTGTTACGCATGGATTCGAAGATCAGCCTTCTACTTCGCATTGATTTGATGCTAAATCATGTGTTTCGCATGGATTTGAAGCTAACTCGTTTGTTTCGCATGCTGTTGAAGCTAAATCATGTATATCACAAGTATTTGAAGCCATATCATACGTTGCGCATGGATTCCAAGATAACCCTTCTAATTCGCATTGATTTGAAGCTAAATCATGGGTTTCGCATGGATTTGAAGCTAACTCGTTTATTTCGCATGCTGTTGAAGCTAAATCATGTATATCACAAGTATAAGAAGCTAATCCATTTGTTTCGCATGGATTCGAAGATATGCCTACTTCTTCGCATTGATTTGAAGCTAAATCATGTGTTTCGCATGGATTTGAATCTAACTCGTTTGTTTCGGATGCTGTTGAAGTTACATCATGTATATCACAAGTATTTGAAGCTATATCATTTGTTTCGCATGGATTCGAAGATAACCCTTCTAATTCGCATTGATTTGAAGCTAAATCATGTGTTTCACTTGGATTTGAAGCTAACTCGTTTTTTTCGCTAGTAGTTGAAGCTAAATCATGTATATCACAAGTATTTGAAACTAAACCATTTGCTTCGCATGGATTCGAAGATAAGCCTTCTACTTCGCATTGATTTTAATCTAAATCATGTGTTTCGCATGGATTTGAAGCTAACTCGTTTGTTTCGCATGCAGTTGAAGCTAAATCATGTATATCACAAGTATTTGCAGCTAAACCATTTGATTCCCATGGTTTTGAAGCTAAGCTTTCTACTTCGCATAGATTTCAAGATAAATCATGTGTTTCGCTTGGATTTGAATATAACTCATTTGTTTCGCATGCAGTTGAAGCTAAATCATGTATATCACAAGTATTTGCAGCTAAACCATTTGTTACGCATGGATTCGAAGATCAGCCTTCTACTTCGCATTGATTTGATGCTAAATCATGTGTTTCGCATGGATTTGAAGCTAACTCGTTTGTTTCGCATGCTGTTGAAGCTAAATCATGTATATCACAAGTATAAGAAGCTAATCCATTTGTTTCGCATGGATTCGAAGATATGCCTACTTCTTCGCATTGATTTGAAGCTAAATCATGTGTTTCGCATGGATTTGAATCTAACTCGTTTGTTTCGGATGCTGTTGAAGTTAAATCATGTATATCACAAGTATTTGAAGCTATATCATTTGTTTCGCATGGATTCGAAGATAACCCTTCTAATTCGCATTGATTTGAAGCTAAATCATGTGTTTCGCTTGGATTTGAAGCTAACTCGTTTTTTTCGCATGCAGTTGTAGCTGAATCATGTATATCACAAGTATTTGAAGCTAAACCATTTGTTTCGCATGGATTCGAAGATAAGCCTTCTACTTCGCATTGATTTGAGGCTAAATCATGTGTTTCGCTTGGTTTTGAAGCTAACTCATTTGTTTCGCATGCTGTTGAAGCTAAATCATGTATATCACAAGTATTTGAAGCTGAACTATTCGTTTCGCATGGATTCGAAGATAAGCCTTC
Source organism: Megalopta genalis (assembly GCF_051020955.1). NCBI lineage: Eukaryota > Metazoa > Arthropoda > Insecta > Hymenoptera > Halictidae > Megalopta > Megalopta genalis. Next base: position 70,510 of record NW_027476579.1, on the reverse strand, counting down.
CACTTCGCATTGATTTGATGCTAAATCATGTGTTCCGCATGTATTTTAAGCTAACTCGTTTGTTTCGCATGCAGTTGAAGCTAAATCATGTATATCACAAGTATTTGAAGCTAAACCATTTGCTTCGCATGGATTCGAAGATCAGCCTTCTACTTCGCATTGATTTGATGCTAAATCATGTGTTTCGCATGGATTTGAAGCTAACTCGTTTGTTTCGCATGCTGTTGAAGCTAAATCATGTATATCACAAGTATAAGAAGCTAATCCATTTGTTTCGCATGGATTCGAAGATATGCCTACTTCTTCGCATTGATTTGAAGCTAAATCATGTGTTTCGCATGGATTTGAATCTAACTCGTTTGTTTCGGATGCTGTTGAAGTTAAATCATGTATATCACAAGTATTTGAAGCTATATCATTTGTTTCGCATGGATTCGAAGATAACCCTTCTAATTCGCATTGATTTGAAGCTAAATCATGTGTTTCGCTTGGATTTGAAGCTAACTCGTTTTTTTCGCTAGTAGTTGAAGCTAAATCATGTATATCACAAGTATTTGAAACTAAACCATTTGCTTCGCATGGATTCGAAGATAAGCCTTCTACTTCGCATTGATTTTAATCTAAATCATGTGTTTCGCATGGATTTGAAGCTAACTCGTTTGTTTCGCATGCAGTTGAAGCTAAATCATGTATATCACAAGTATTTGCAGCTAAACCATTTGTTACGCATGGATTCGAAGATCAGCCTTCTACTTCGCATTGATTTGATGCTAAATCATGTGCTTCGCATGGATTTGAAGCTTACTCGTTTGTTTCGCATACTGTTGAAGCTAAATCATGTATATCACAAGTATTTGAAGCTAAACCATTTGTATCGCATTGATTTGAAGCTAAATCATGTGTTTCGCATGGATTTGAAGCTAACTCGTCTGTTTCGCATGCTGTTGAAGCTAAATCATATATATCACAAGTATTTGAAGCTAAACTATTTGTTTCGCATTTATTCGAAGCTAAGCCTTCTACTTCGCATTGATTTGAGGCTAAATCATGTGTTTCGCTTGGTTTTGAAGCTAACTCGTTTGTTTCGCATGCTGTTGAAGCTAAATCATGTATATCACAAGTATTTGAAGTTATATCATACGTTTCGCATGAATTAAAAGATAACCCTTCTAATTCGCATAGATTTGAAGATAAATCATGTGTTTCGCTTGGATTTGAATATAACTCATTTGTTTCGCATGCTGTTGAAGCTAAATCATGTATATCACAAGTATTTGAAGCTAAAACATTTGCTACGCATGGATTCGAAGATAACCCTTCCAATTCGCATTGATTTGAAGCTAAATCATGTGTTTCGCTTGGATTTGAAGCTAACTCGTTTTTTTCGCATGCAGTTGTAGCTGAATCATGTATATCACAAGTATTTGAAGCTAAACCATTTGTTTCGCATGGATTCGAAGATAAGCCTTCTACTTCGCATTGATTTGAGGCTAAATCATGTGTTTCGCTTGGTTTTGAAGCTAACTCATTTGTTTCGCATGCAGTTGAAGCTAAATCATGTATATCACAAGTATTTGCAGCTAAACCATTTGATTCCCATGGTTTTGAAGCTAAGCTTTCTACTTCGCATAGATTTCAAGATAAATCATGTGTTTCGCTTGGATTTGAATATAACTCATTTGTTTCGCATGCAGTTGAAGCTAAATCATGTATATCACAAGTATTTGCAGCTAAACCATTTGTTACGCATGGATTCGAAGATCAGCCTTCTACTTCGCATTGATTTGATGCTAAATCATGTGTTTCGCATGGATTTGAAGCTAACTCGTTTGTTTCGCATGCTGTTGAAGCTGAATCATGTATATCACAAGTATTTGAAGCTGAACTATTTGTTTCGCATGGATTCGAAGATATGCCTACTTCTTCGCATTGATTTGAAGCTAAATCATGTGTTTCGCATGGATTTGAATCTAACTCGTTTGTTTCGCATGCAGTTGAAGCTAAATCATGTATATCACAAGTATTTGAAGCTAAACCATTTGCTTCGCATGGATTCGAAGATCAGCCTTCTACTTCGCATTGATTTGATGCTAAATCATGTGTTTCGCATGGATTTGAAGCTAACTCGTTTCTTTCGCATGCAGTTGAAGCTAAATCATGTATATCACAAGTATTTGCAGCTAAACCATTTGTTACGCATGGATTCGAAGATCAGCCTTCTACTTCGCATTGATTTGATGCTAAATCATGTGTTTCGCATGGATTTGAAGCTAACTCGTTTGTTTCGCATGCTGTTGAAGCTAAATCATGTATATCACAAGTATTTGAAGCCATATCATACGTTGCGCATGGATTCCAAGATAACCCTTCTAATTCGCATTGATTTGAAGCTAAATCATGTGTTTCGCATGGATTTGAAGCTAACTCGTTTATTTCGCATGCTGTTGAAGCTAAATCATGTATATCACAAGTATAAGAAGCTAATCCATTTGTTTCGCATGGATTCGAAGATATGCCTACTTCTTCGCATTGATTTGAAGCTAAATCATGTGTTTCGCATGGATTTGAATCTAACTCGTTTGTTTCGGATGCTGTTGAAGTTACATCATGTATATCACAAGTATTTGAAGCTATATCATTTGTTTCGCATGGATTCGAAGATAACCCTTCTAATTCGCATTGATTTGAAGCTAAATCATGTGTTTCACTTGGATTTGAAGCTAACTCGTTTTTTTCGCTAGTAGTTGAAGCTAAATCATGTATATCACAAGTATTTGAAACTAAACCATTTGCTTCGCATGGATTCGAAGATAAGCCTTCTACTTCGCATTGATTTTAATCTAAATCATGTGTTTCGCATGGATTTGAAGCTAACTCGTTTGTTTCGCATGCAGTTGAAGCTAAATCATGTATATCACAAGTATTTGCAGCTAAACCATTTGATTCCCATGGTTTTGAAGCTAAGCTTTCTACTTCGCATAGATTTCAAGATAAATCATGTGTTTCGCTTGGATTTGAATATAACTCATTTGTTTCGCATGCAGTTGAAGCTAAATCATGTATATCACAAGTATTTGCAGCTAAACCATTTGTTACGCATGGATTCGAAGATCAGCCTTCTACTTCGCATTGATTTGATGCTAAATCATGTGTTTCGCATGGATTTGAAGCTAACTCGTTTGTTTCGCATGCTGTTGAAGCTAAATCATGTATATCACAAGTATAAGAAGCTAATCCATTTGTTTCGCATGGATTCGAAGATATGCCTACTTCTTCGCATTGATTTGAAGCTAAATCATGTGTTTCGCATGGATTTGAATCTAACTCGTTTGTTTTGGATGCTGTTGAAGTTAAATCATGTATATCACAAGTATTTGAAGCTATATCATTTGTTTCGCATGGATTCGAAGATAACCCTTCTAATTCGCATTGATTTGAAGCTAAATCATGTGTTTCGCTTGGATTTGAAGCTAACTCGTTTTTTTCGCTAGTAGTTGAAGCTAAATCATGTATATCACAAGTATTTGAAACTAAACCATTTGCTTCGCATGTATTCGAAGATAAGCCTTCTACTTCGCATTGATTTTAATCTAAATCATGTGATTCGCATGGATTTGAAGCTAACTCGTTTGTTTCGCATGCAGTTGAAGCTAAATCATGTATATCACAAGTATTTGCAGCTAAACCATTTGTTACGCATGGATTCGAAGATCAGCCTTCTACTTCGCATTGATTTGATGCTAAATCATGTGCTTCGCATGGATTTGAAGCTAACTCGTTTGTTTCGCATACTGTTGAAGCTAAATCATGTATATCACAAGTATTTGAAGCTAAACCATTTGTATCGCATTGATTTGAAGCTAAACCATGTGTTTCGCATGGATTTGAAGCTAACTCGTCTGTTTCGCATGCTGTTGAAGCTAAATCATATATATCACAAGTATTTGAAGCTAAACTATTTGTTTCGCATTTATTCGAAGCTAAGCCTTCTACTTCGCATTGATTTGAGGCTAAATCATGTGTTTCGCTTGGTTTTGAAGCTAACTCGTTTGTTTCGCATGCTGTTGAAGCTAAATCATGTATATCACAAGTATTTGAAGCTATATCATACGTTTCGCATGAATTCCAAGATAACCCTTCTAATTCGCATAGATTTGAAGATAAATCATGTGTTTCGCTTGGATTTGAATATAACTCATTTGTTTCGCATGCTGTTGAAGCTAAATCATGTATATCACAAGTATTTGAAGCTAAAACATTGGCTACGCATGGATTCGAAGATAACCCTTCCAATTCGCATTGATTTGAAGCTAAATCATGTGTTTCGCTTGGATTTGAAGCTAACTCGTTTTTTTCGCATGCAGTTGTAGCTGAATCATGTATATCACAAGTATTTGAAGCTAAACCATTTGTTTCGCATGGATTCGAAGATAAGCCTTCTACTTCGCATTGATTTTAATCTAAATCATGTGTTTCGCATGGATTTAAAGCTAACTCGTTTGTTTCGCATGCAGTTGAAGCTGAATCATGTATAGCACAAGTATTTGAAGCTAAACTATTCGTTTCGCATGGATTCGAAGATAAGTCTTCCACTTCGCATTGATTTGATGCTAAATCATGTGTTTCGCAAGGATTTGAAGCTAACTCGTTTGTTTCGCATGATGTTGAAGCTAACTCAAGTGTATCAAAAGTATTTGAAGCTAAACCATTTGCTTCGCATGGATTCGAAGATAAGCCTTCTACTTCGCATTGATTTTAATCTAAATCATGTCTTTCGCATGGATTTAAAGCTAACTCGTTTGTTTCGCATGCAGTTGAAGCTGAATCATGTATATCACAAGTATTTGAAGCTGAACTATTCGTTTCGCATGGATTCGAAGATAAGCCTTCCACTTCGCATTGATTTGATGCTAAATCATGTGTTCCGCATGGATTTTAAGCTAACTCGTTTGTTTCGCATGCAGTTGAAGCTAAATCATGTATATCACAAGTATTTGAAGCTAAACCATTTGCTTCGCATGGATTCGAAGATCAGCCTTCTACTTCGCATTGATTTGATGCTAAATCATGTGTTTCGCATGGATTTGAAGCTAACTCGTCTGTTTCGCATGCTGTTGAAGCTAAATCATGTATATCACAAGTATTTGAAGCTATATCATACGTTTCGCATGCATTCCAAGATAACCCTTCTAATTCGCATTGATTTGAAGATAAATCATGTGTTTCGCTTGGATTTGAAGCTAACTCGTTTGTTTCGCATGCTGTTGAAGCTAAATCAAGTGTATCAAAAGTATTTGAAGCTAAACCATTTGCTTCGCATGGATTCGAAGATCAGCCTTCTACTTCGCATTGATTTGAAGCTAAATCATGTGTTCCGCATGGATTTTAAGCTCACTCGTTTGTATCGCATGCAGTTGAAGCTAAATCATGTATATCACAAGTATTTGAAGCTAAACCATTTGTTTCGCATGGATTCGAAGATAAGCCTTCTACTTCGCATTGATTTTAATCTAAATCATGTGTTTCGCATGGATTTAAAGCTAACTCGTTTGTTTCGCATGCAGTTGAAGCTGAATCATGTATATCACAAGTATTTGAAGCTAAACCATTTGTTACGCATGGATTCGAAGATAAGCCTTCTACTTCGCATTGATTTCAATCTAAATCATGTGTTTCGCATGGATTTGAAGCTAACTCGTTTGTTTCGCATGCTGTTGAAGCTAAATCATATATATCACAAGTATTTGAAGCTAAACCATTTGTTTCGCATTTATTCGAAGCTAAGCCTTCTACTTCGCATTGATTTGAGGCTAAATCATGTGTTCCGCTCGGTTTTGAAGCTAACTCGTTTGTTTCGCATGCTGTTGAAGCTAAATCATGTATATCACAAGTATTTGAAGCTATATCATATGTTTCGCATGGATTCCAAGATAACCCTTCTAATTCGCATAGATTTGAAGATAAATCATGTGTATCGCTTGGATTTGAATATAACTCATTTGTTTCGCATACTGTTGAAGCTAAATCATGTATATCACAAGTATTTGAAGCTAAACCATTTGCTTCGCATGGATTCGAAGATCAGCCTTCTACTTCGCATTGATTTGATGCTAAATCATGTGTTTCGCATGGATTTGGAGCTAACTCGTTTGTTTCGCATGCTGTTCAAGCTAAATCATGTATACCACAAGTATTTGAAGCTATATCATACGTTTCGCATGGATTCCAAGATAATCCTTCTAATTCGCATTGATTTGAAGCTAAATCATGTGTTTCGCATGGATTTGAAGCTATCTCGTTTATTTCGCATGCTGTTGAAGCTAAATCATGTATATCACAAGTATAAGAAGCTAATCCATTTGTTTCGCATGGATTCGAAGATATGCCTACTTCTTCGCATTGATTTGAAGCTAAATCATGTGTTTCGCTTGGATTTGAAGCTAACTCGTTTTTTTCGCTAGTAGTTGAAGCTAAATCATGCATATCACAAGTATTTAAAGCTAAACCATTTGATTCCCATGGTTTTGAAGCCAAGCTTTCTACATCGCATTGACTTGAAGATAAATCATGTGTTTCGCTTGGATTTGAAGATAACTCATTTGTTTCGCATGCTGTTGAAGCTAAATCATGTATATCACAAGTATTTGAAGCTAAACCATTTGCTTCGCATGGATTCCAAGATAACCCTTCTAATTCGCATTGATTTGAAGCTAAATCATGTGTTTCGCATGGATTTGAAGCTAACTCGTTTGTTTCGCATGCTGTTGAAGCTAAATCATGTATATCACAAGTATTTGAAGCTAAACCATTTGTTACGCATGGATTCGAAGATCAGCCTTCTACTTCGCATTGATTTGATGCTAAATCATGTGTTTCGCATGGATCTGAAGCTAACTCGTTTGTTTCGCATGCTGTTGAAGCTAAATCATGTATATCACAAGTATTTGAAGCTAAACCATTTGCTTCGCATGGATTCGAAGATCAGCCTTCTACTTCGCATTGATTTGATGATAAATCATGTGTTTCGCATGGATTTTAAGCTCACTCGTTTGTATCGCATGCAGTTGAAGCTAAATCATGTATATCACAAGTATTTGAAGCTAAACCATTTGTTTCGCATGGATTCGAAGATAAGCCTTCTGCTTCGCATTGATTTTAATCTAAATCATGTGTTTCGCATGGATTTGAAGCTAACTCGTTTGTTTCGCATGCAGTTGAAGCTAAATCATGTATATCACAAGTATTTGCAGCTAAACCATTTGTTACGCATGGATTCGAAGATAAGCCTTCTACTTCGCATTGATTTCAATCTAAATCATGTGTTTCGCATGGATTTGAAGCTAACTCGTTTGTTTCGCATGCTGTTGAAGCTAAATCATGTATATCACAAGTATTTCAAGCTAAACCATTTGTTACGCATGGTTTCGAAGATCAGCCTTCTACTTCGCATTGATTTGATGCTAAATCATGTGTTTCGCATGGATTTGAAGCTAACTCGTTTGTTTCGCATGCAGTTGAAGCTGAATCATGTATATCACAAGTATTTGAAGCTAAACTATTCGTTTCGCATGGATTTGAAGTTAACTCGTTTGTTTCGCATACAGTTGAAGCTAAATCACGTATATCACAAGTATTTGCAGCTAAACCATTTGTTTCGCATCGATACGAAGATAACCCTTCTATTTCGCATTGATTTGAAGCTAAATCATGTGTTTCGCATGGATTTGAATCTAACTCGTTTGTTTCGGATGCTGTTGAAGCTAAATCATGTATATCACAAGTATTTGAAGCTATATCATTTGTTTCGCATGGATTCGATGATAACCCTTCTAATTCGCATTGATTTGAGGCTAAATCATGTGTTTCGCTTGGATTTGAAGCTAACTCGTTTTTTTTCGCTAGTAGTTGAAGCTAAATCATGTATATCACAAGTATTTCAAGCTATATCATACGTTTCGCATGGATTCCAAGATAACCCTTCTAATTCGCATTGATTTGAAGCTAAAACATGTGTTTCGCATGGATTTGAAGCTAAACCATTTGTTTCGCATTTATTCGAAGCTAAGCCTTCTACTTCGCATTGATTTGAGGCTAAATCATGTGTTTCGCTTGGTTTTGATGCTAACTCTTTTGTTTCGCATGCTGTTGAAGCTAAATCATGTATATCACAAGTATTTGAAGCTATATCATACGTTTCGCATGGATTCCAAGATAACCCTTCTAATTCGCATTGATTTGAAGCTAAATCATGTGTTTCGCATGGATTTGAAGCTAACTCGTTTGTTGCGCATGCTGTTGAAGCTAAATCATGTATATCACAAGTATTTCAAGCTAAACCATTTGTTACGCATGGTTTCGAAGATCAGCCTTCTACTTCGCATTGATTTGATGCTAAATCATGTGTTTCGCATGGATTTGAATCTAACTCGTTTGTTTCGCATGCTGTTCAAGCTAAATCATGTATATCACAAGTATTTGAAGCTAAACCATTTGTATCGGATGGTATCGAAGATAAGCCTCCTACTTCGCATTGATTTGAAGCTAAATCATGTGTTTCGCATGGATTTGAAGCTAACTCGTTTGTATCGCATGCTGTTGAAGCTAAATCATATATATCACAAGTATTTGAAGCTAAACCATTTGTTTCGCATTTATTCGAAGCTAAGCCTTCTACTTCGCATTGATTTGAGGCTAAATCATGTGTTTCGCTTGGTTTTGAAGCTAACTCGTTTTTTTCGCATGCAGTTGTAGCTAAATCATGTATATCACAAGTATTTGAAGCTAAACCATTTGTTTCGCATGGATTCGAAGATAAGCCTTCTACCTCGTATTGATTTTAATCTAAATCATGTCTTTCGCACGGATTTAAAGGTAACTCGTTTGTTTCGCATGCAGTTGAAGCTGAATCATGTATATCACAAGTATTTGAAGCTAAACTATTCGTTTCGCATGGATTTGAAGTTAACTCGTTTGTTTCGCATACAGTTGAAGCTAAATCACGTATATCACAAGTATTTGCAGCTAAACCATTTGTTTCGCATCGATACGAAGATAACCCTTCTATTTCGCATTGATTTGAAGCTAAATCATGTGTTTCGCATGGATTTGAATCTAACTCGTTTGTTTCGGATGCTGTTGAAGCTAAATCATGTATATCACAAGTATTTGAAGCTATATCATTTGTTTCGCATGGATTCGATGATAACCTTCTAATTCGCATTGATTTGAGTCTAAATCATGTGTTTCGCTTGGATTTGAAGCTAACTCGTTTTTTTCGCTAGTAGTTGAAGCTAAATCATGTATATCACAAGTATTTCAAGCTATATCATACGTTTCGCATGGATTCAAGATAACCCGTCTAATTCGCATTGATTTGAAGCTAAAACATGTGTTTCGCATGGATTTGAAGCTAACTCGTTTGTTTCGCATCCTGTTGAAGCTAAATCATGTATATCACAAGTATTTGAAGCTAAACCATTTGTTACGCATGGATTCGAAGATCAGCCTTCTACTTCGCATTGATTTGATGCTAAATCATGTGTTTCGCATGGATTTGAAGATAACTCGTTTGTTTCGCATGCTGTTGTAGCTAAATCATGTATATCACAAGTATTTGAAGCTAAACCATTTGTATCGCATGGGATCGAAGATAAGCCTCCTACTTCGCATTGATTTGAATCTAAATCATGTGTTACGCATGGATTTGAAGCTAACTCGTTTGTTTCGCATGCTGTTGAAGCTAAATCATATATATCACAAGTATTTGAAGCTATATCATACGTTTCGCATGGATTCCAAGATAACCCTTCTAATTCGCATAGATTTGAAGATAATTCATGTGTTTCGCTTGGATTTGAATATAACTCATTTGTTTCGCATGCTGTTGTAGCTAAATCATGTATATCACAAGTATTTGAAGCTAAACCATTTGCTTCGCATGGATTCGAAGATCAGCCTTCTACTTCGCATTGATTTGATGATAAATCATGTGTTTCGCATGGATTTGAAGCTAACTCGTTTGTTTCGCATGCTGTTGAAGCTAAATCATGTATACCACAAGTATTTGAAGCTATATCATGCGTTTCGCATGGATTCCAAGATAACCCTTCTCATTCGCATTGATTTGAAGCTAAATAATGTGTTTCGCAAGGATTTGAAGCTAACTCGTTTATTTCGCATGCTGTTGAAGCTAAATCATGTATATCACAAGTATAAGAAGCTAATCCATTTGTTTTGCATGGATTCGAAGATATGCCTACTTCTTCGCATTGATTTGAAGCTAAATCATGTGTTTCGCATGGATTTGAAGCTAACTCGTTTGTTTCGCATGCTGTTGAAGCTAAATTATGTATATCACAAGTATTTTAAGCTAAACCATGTGTTACGCATGGATTCGAAGATCAGCCTTCTACTTCGCATTGATTTGATGCTAAATCATGTGTTTCGCATGGATTTGAAGCTAACTCGTTTGTTTCGCATGCTGTTGAAGCTAAATCATGTATATCACAAGTATTTGAAGCTAAACCATTTGTATCGCATGGGATCGAAGATAAGCCTCCTACTTCGCATTGATTTGAAGCTAAATCATGTGTTTCGCATGGATTTGAAGCTAACTCGTTTGTTTCGCATGCTGTTGAAGCTAAATCATATATATCACAAGTATTTGAAGCAAAACCATTTGTTTCGCATTTATTCGAAGCTAAGCCTTCTACTTCGCATTGATTTGAGGCTAAATCATGTGTTCCGCTCGGTTTTGAAGCTAACTCATTTGTTTCGCATGCTGTTGAAGCTAAATCATGTATATCACAAGTATTTGAAGCTATATCATATGTTTCGCATGGATTCCAAGATAACCCTTCTAATTCGCATAGATTTGAAGATAAATCATGTGTTTCGCTTGGATTTGAATATAACTCATTTGTTTCGCATGCTGTTGAAGCTAAATCATGTATATCACAAGTATTTGAAGCTAAACCATTTGCTTCGTATGGATTCGAAGATCAGCCTTCTACTTCGCATTGATTTGATGCTAAATCATGTGTTTCGCATGGATTTGAAGCTAACTCGTTTGTTTCGCATGCTGTTCAAGCTAAATCATGTATACCACAAGTATTTGAAGCTATATCATACGTTTCGCATGGATTCCAAGATAACCCTTCTAATTCGCATTGATTTGAAGCTAAATCATGTGTTTCGCATGGATTTGAAGCTATCTCGTTTATTTCGCATGCTGTTGAAGCTAAATCATGTATATCACAAGTATAAGAAGCTAACCCATTTGTTTCGCATGGATTCGAAGATATGCCTACTTCTTCGCATTGATTTGAAGCTAAATCATGTGTTTCGCATGGATTTGAAGCTAACTCGTTTGTTTCGCATGCTGTTCAAGCTAAATCATGTATATCACAAGTATTTGAAGCTAAACCATTTGTATCGGATGGGATCGAAGATAAGCCTCCTACTTCGCATTGATTTGAAGCTAAGTCATGTGTTTCGCATGGATTTGAAGCTAACTCGTTTGTATCGCATGCTGTTGAAGCTAAATCATATATATCACAAGTATTTGAAGCTAAACCATTTGTTTCGCATTTATTCGAAGCTAAGCCTTCTACTTCGCATTGATTTGAGGCTAAATCATGTGTTTCGCTTGGTTTTGAAGCTAACTCGTTTTTTTCGCATGCAGTTGTAGCTAAATCATGTATATCACAAGTATTTGAAGCTAAACCATTTGTTTCGCATGGATTCGAAGATAAGCCTTCTACCTCGTATTGATTTTAATCTAAATCATGTCTTTCGCACGGATTTAAAGGTAACTCGTTTGTTTCGCATGCAGTTGAAGCTGAATCATGTATATCACAAGTATTTGAAGCTAAACTATTCGTTTCGCATGGATTTCAAGTTAACTCGTTTGTTTCGCATACAGTTGAAGCTAAATCACGTATATCACAAGTATTTGCAGCTAAACCATTTGTTTCGCATCGATACGAAGATAACCCTTCTAAGTCGCATTGATTTGAAGCTAAATCATGTGTTTCGCATGGATTTGAATCTAACTCGTTTGTTTCGGATGCTGTTGAAGCTAAATCATGTATATCACAAGTATTTGAAGGTATATCATTTGTTTCGCATGGATTCGATGATAACCCTTCTAATTCGCATTGATTTGAGGCTAAATCATGTGTTTCGCTTGGATTTGAAGCTAACTCGTTTTTTTCGCTAGTAGTTGAAGCTAAATCATGTATATCACAAGCATTTCAAGCTATATCATACGTTTCGCATGGATTCCAAGATAACCCTTCTAATTCGCATTGATTTGAAGCTAAAACATGTGTTTCGCATGGATTTGAAGCTAACTCGTTTGTTTCGCATCCTGTTGAAGCTAAATCATGTATATCACAAGTATTTGAAGCTAAACCATTTGTTACGCATGGATTCGAAGATCAGCCTTCTACTTCGCATTGATTTGATGCTAAATCATGTGTTTCGCATGGATTTGAAGCTAACTCGTTTGTTTCGCATGCTGTTCAAGCTAAATCATGTATATCACAAGTATTTGAAGCTAAACCATTTGTATCGCATGGGATCGAAGATAAGCCTCCTACTTCGCATTGATTTGAATCTAAATCATGTGTTTCGCATGGATTTGAAGCTAACTCGTTTGCTTCGCATGCTGTTGAAGCTAAAGCATATATATCACAAGTATTTGAAGCTAAACCATTTGTTTCGCATTTATTCGAAGCTAAGCCTTCTACTTCGCATTGATTTGAGGCTAAATCATGTGTTTCGCTCGGTTTTGAAGCCAACTCGTTTTTTTCGCATGCAGTTGTAGCTAAATCATGTATATCACAAGTATTTGAAGCTAAACCATTTGTTTCGCATGGATTCGAAGATAAGCCTTCTACCTCGTATTGATTTTAATCTAAATCATGTCTTTCGCACGGATTTAAAGGTAATTCGTTTGTTTCGCATGCAGTTGAAGCTGAATCATGTATATCACAAGTATTTGAAGCTAAACTATTCGTTTCGCATGGATTTGAAGTTAACTCGTTTGTTTCGCATACAGTTGAAGCTAAATCACGTATATCACAAGTATTTGCAGCTAAACCATTTGTTTCGCATCGATACGAAGATAACCCTTCTAATTCGCATTGATTTGAAGCTAAATCATGTGTTTCGCATGGATTTGAATCTAACTCGTTTGTTTCGGATGCTGTTGAAGCTAAATCATGTATATCACAAGTATTTGAAGGTATATCATTTGTTTCGCATGGATTCGATGATAACCCTTCTAATTCGCATCGATTTGAGGCTAAATCATGTGTTTCGCTTGGATTTGAAGCTAACTCGTTTTTTTCGCTAGTAGTTGAAGCTAAATCATGTATATCACAAGCATTTCAAGCTATATCATACGTTTCGCATGTATTCCAAGATAACCCTTCTAATTCGCATTGATTTGAAGCTAAAACATGTGTTTCGCATGGATTTGAAGCTAACTCGTTTGTTTCGCATCCTGTTGAAGCTAAATCATGTATATCACAAGTATTTGAAGCTAAACCATTTGTTACGCATGGATTCGAAGATCAGCCTTCTACTTCGCATTGATTTGATGCTAAATCATGTGTTTCGCATGGATTTGAAGCTACCTCGTTTGTTTCGCATGCTGTTCAAGCTAAATCATGTATATCACAAGTATTTGAAGCTAAACCATTTGTATCGGATGGGATCGAAGATAAGCCTCCTACTTCGCATTGATTTGAAGCTAAATCATGTGTTTCGCATGGATTTGAAGCTAACTCGTTTGTATCGCATGCTGTTGAAGCTAAATCATATATATCACAAGTATTTGAAGCTAAACCATTTGTTTCGCATTTATTCGAAGCAAAGCCTTCTACTTCGCATTGATTTGAGGCTAAATCATGTGTTTCGCTTGGTTTTGAAGCTAACTCGTTTTTTTCGCATGCAGTTGTAGCTAAATCATGTATATCACAAGGATTTGAAGCTATATCATACGTTTCGCATGGATTCCAAGATAACCCTTCTAATTCGCATTGATTTGAAGCTAAATCATGTGTTTCGCATGGATTTGAAGCTATCTCGTTTATTTCGCATGCTGTTGAAGCTAAATCATGTATATCACAAGTATAAGAAGCTAATCCACTTGTTTCGCATGGATTCGAAGATATGCCTACTTCTTCGCATTGATTTGAAGCTAAATCATGTGTTTCGCTTGGATTTGTAGCTAACTCGTTTTTTTCGCTAGTAGTTGAAGCTAAATCATGCATATCACAAGTATTTGAAGCTAAACCATTTGATTCCCATGGTTTTGAAGCCAAGCTTTCTACATCGCATTGACTCGAAGATAAATCATGTGTTTCGCTTGGATTTGAAGATAACTCATTTGTTTCGCATGCTGTTGAAGCTAAATCATGTATATCACAAGTATTTGAAGCTAAACCATTTGCTTCGCATGGATTCCAAGATAACCCTTCTAATTCGCATTGATTTGAAGCTAAATCATGTGTTTCGCATGGATTTGAAGCTAACTCGTTTGTTTCGCATGCTGTTGAAGCTAAATCATGTATATCACAAGTATTTGAAGCTAAACCATTTGTTACGCATGGATTCGAAGATCAGCCTTCTACTTCGCATTGATTTGATGCTAAATCATGTGTTTCGCATGGATCTGAAGCTAACTCGTTTGTTTCGCATGCTGTTGAAGCTAAATCATGTATATCACAAGTATTTGAAGCTAAACCATTTGTATCGCATGGGATCGAAGATAAGCCTCCTACTTCGCATTGATTTGAAGCTAAATCATGTGTTTCGCATGGATTTGAAGCTAACTCGTTTGTTTCGCATGCTGTTGAAGCTAAATCATGTATATCACAAGTATTTGAAGCTAAACCATTTGCTTCGCATGGATTCCAAGATAACCCTTCTAATTCGCATTGATTTGAAGCTAAATCATGTGTTTCGCATGGATTTGAAGCTAACTCGTTTGATTCGCATGCTGTTGAAGCTAAATCATGTATATCACAAGTATTTGAAGCTAAACCATTTGTATCGCATGGGATCGAAGATAAGCCTCCTACTTCGCATTGATTTGAAGCTAAATCATGTGTTTCGCATGGATTTGAAGCTAACTCGTTTGTTTCGCATGCTGTTGAAGCTAAATCATATATATCACAAGTATTTGAAGCTAAACCATTTGTTTCGCATTTGTTCGAAGCTAAGCCTTCTACTTCGCATTGATTTGAGGCTAAATCATGTGTTTCGCTCGGTTTTGAAGCCAACTCGTTTGTTTCGCATGCTGTTGAAGCTAAATCATGTATATCACAAGTATTTGAAACTATATCATACGTTTCGCATGGATTCCAAGATAACCCTTCTAATTCGCATAGATTTGAAGATAATTCATGTGTTTCGCTTGGATTTGAATATAACTCATTTGTTTCGCATGCTGTTGAAGCTAAATCATATATATCACAAGTATTTGAAGCTAAACCATTTGCTTCGCATCGATTCGAAGATCTGCCTTCTACTTCGCATTGATTTGATGATAAATCATGTGTTTCGCGTGGATTTGAAGCTAACTCGTTTGTTTCGCATGCTGTTGAAGCTAAATCATGTATACCACAAGTATTTGAAGCTATATCATGCGTTTCGCATGGATTCCAAGATAACCCTTCTAATTCGCATTGATTTGAAGCTAAATCATGTGTTTCGCATGGATTTGAAGCTAACTCGTTTATTTCGCATGCTGTTGAAGCTAAATCATGTATATCACAAGTATAAGAAGCTAATCCATTTGTTTTGCATGGATTCGAAGATATGCCTACTTCTTCGCATTGATTTGAAGCTAAATCATGTGTTTCGCATGGATTTGAAGCTAACTCGTTTGTTTTGCATGCTGTTGAAGCTAAATCATGTATATCACAAGTATTTGAAGCTAAACCATTTGTTACGCATGGATTCGAAGATCAGCCTTCTACTTCGCATTGATTTGATGCTAAATCATGTGTTTCGCATGGATTTGAAGCTAACTCGTTTATTTCGCATGCTGTTGAAGCTAAATCACGTATATCACAAGTATTTTAAGCTAAACCATTTGTATCGCATGGGATCGAAGATAAGCCTCCTACTTCGCATTGATTTGAAGCTAAATCATGTGTTTCGCATGGCTTTGAAGCTAACTCGTTTGTTTCGCATGCGGTTGAAGCTAAATCATATATATCACAAGTATTTGAAGCAAAACCATTTGTTTCGCATTTATTCGAAGCTAAACCTTCTACTTCGCATTGATTTGAGGCTAAATCATGTGTTCCGCTCGGTTTTGAAGCTAACTCGTTTGTTTCGCATGCTGTTGAAGCTAAATCATGTATATCACAAGTATTTGAAGGTATATCATTTGTTTCGCATGGATTCGATGATAACCCTTCTAATTCGCATTGATTTGAGGCTAAATCATGTGTTTCGCTTGGATTTGAAGCTAACTCGTTTTTTTCGCTAGTAGTTGAAGCTAAATCATGTATATCACAAGCATTTCAAGCTATATCATACGTTTCGCATGGATTCGAAGATCAGCCTTCTACTTCGCATTGATTTGAGGCTAAATCATGTGTTTCGCTCGGTTTTGAAGCTAACTCGTTTGTTTCGCATGCTGTTGAAGCTAAATCATGTATATCACAAGTATTTGAAGCTATATCATACGTTTCGCATGGATTCCAAGATAACCCTTCTAATTCGCATAGATTTGAAGATAATTCATGTGTTTCGCTTGGATTTGAATATAACTCATTTGTTTCGCATGCTGTTGAAGCTAAATCATGTATATCACAAGTATTTGAAGCTATATCATGCGTTTCGCATGGATTCCAAGATAACCCTTCTAATTCGCATTGATTTGAAGCTAAATCATGTGTTTCGCATGGATTTGAAGCTAACTCGTTTATTTCGCATGCTGTTGAAGCTAAATCATGTATATCACAAGTATAAGAAGCTAATCCATTTGTTTTGCATGGATTCGAAGATATGCCTACTTCTTCGCATTGATTTGAAGCTAAATCATGTGTTTCGCATGGATTTGAAGCTAACTCGTTTGTTTCGCATGCTGTTGAAGCTAAATCATGTATATCACAAGTATTTGAAGCTAAACCATTTGTTACGCATGGATTCGAAGATCAGCCTTCTACTTCGCATTGATTTGATGCTAAATCATGTGTTTCGCATGGATTTGAAGCTAACTCGTTTGTTTCGCATGCTGTTGAAGCTAAATCATGTATATCACAAGTATTTTAAGCTAAACCATTTGTATCGCATGGGATCGAAGATAAGCCTCCTACTTCGCATTGATTTGAAGCTAAATCATGTGTTTCGCATGGCTTTGAAGCTAACTCGTTTGTTTCGCATGCGGTTGAAGCTAAATCATATATATCACAAGTATTTGAAGCAAAACCATTTGTTTCGCATTTATTCGAAGCTAAGCCTTCTACTTCGCATTGATTTGAGGCTAAATCATGTGTTCCGCTCGGTTTTGAAGCTAACTCGTTTGTTTCGCATGCTGTTGAAGCTAAATCATGTATATCACAAGTATTTGAAGCTATATCATATGTCTCGCATGGATTCCAAGATAACCCTCCTAATTCGCATAGATTTGAAGATAAATCATGTGTTTCGCATGGATTTGAAGCTATCTCGTTTATTTCGCATGCTGTTGAAGCTAAATCATGTATATCACAAGTATAAGAAGCTAATCCATTTGTTTCGCATGGATTCGAAGATATGCCTACTTCTTCGCATTGATTTGAACCTAAATCATGTGTTTCGCATGGATTTGAATCTAACTCGTTTGTTTCGGATGCTGTTGAAGTTAAATCATGTATATCACAAGTATTTGTATCTATATCATTTGTTTCGCATGGATTCGAAGATAACCCTTCTAATTCGCATTGATTTGAAGCTAAATCATGTGTTTCGCTTGGATTTGAAGCTAACTCGATTTTTCGCTAGTAGTTGAAGCTAAATCATGCATATCACAAGTATTTGAAGCTAAACCATTTGATTCCCATGGTTTTGAAGCCAAGCTTTCTACATCGCATTGACTTGAAGATAAATCATGTGTTTCGCTTGGATTTGAAGATAACTCATTTGTTTCGCATGCTGTTGAAGCTAAATCATGTATATCACAAGTATTTGAAGCTAAACCACTTGCTTCGAATGGATTCGATGATCAGCCTCCTACTTCGCATTGATTTGATGCTAAATCATGTGTTTCGCATGGATTTGAAGCTAACTCGTTTGTTTCGCATGCTGTTGAAGCTAAATCATGTATATCACAAGTATTTGAAGCTACATCATACGTTTCGCATGGATTCCAAGATAACCCTTCTAATTCGCATTGATTTGAAGCTAAATCATGTGTTTCGCATGGATTTGAAGCTAACTCGTTTGTTTCGCATGCTGTGGAAGCTAAATCATGTATATCACAAGTATTTGAAGCTATATCATACGTTTCGCATGGATTCGAAGATCAGCCTTCTACTTCGCATTGATTTGATGCTAAATCATGTGTTTCGCATGGATTTGAAGCTAACTCGGTTGTTTCGCCAGCTGTTGAAGCTAAATCATGTATATCACAAGTATTTGAAGCTAAACCATTTGCTTCGCATGGATTCGAAGATCAGCCTTCTACTTCGCATTGATTTGATGATAAATCATGTGTTTCGCATGGATTTGAAGCTAACTCGTTTGTTTCGCATGCTGTTGAAGCTAAATCATGTATACCACAAGTATTTGAAGCTATATCATACGTTTCGCATGGATTCCAAGATAACCCTTCTAATTCGCATTGATTTGAAGCTAAATCATGTGTTTCGCATGGATTTGAAGCTAACTCGTTTATTTCGCATGCTGTTGAAGCTAAATCATGTATATCACAAGTATAAGAAGCTAATCCATTTGTTTCGCATGGATTCGAAGATATGCCTACTTCTTCGCATTGATTTGAACCTAAATCATGTGTTTCGCATGGATTTGAATCTAACTCGTTTGTTTCGGATGCTGTTGAAGTTAAATCATGTATATCACTAGTATTTGTAGCTATATCATTTGTTTCGCATGGATTCGAAGATAACCCTTCTAATTCGCATTTATTTGAAGCTAAATCATGTGTTTCGCTTGGATTTGAAGCTAACTCGTTTTTTTCGCTAGTAGTTGAAGCTAAATCATGCATATCACAAGTATTTGAAGCTAAACCATTTAATTCCCATGGTTTTGAAGCCAAGCTTTCTACATCGCATTGACTTGAAGATAAATCATGTGTTTCGCTTGGATTTGAAGATAAAAAATTTGTTTCGCATGCTGTTGAAGCTAAATCATGTATATCACAAGTATTTGAAGCTAAACCACTTGCTTCGCATGGATTCGATGATCAGCCTCCTACTTCGCATTGATTTGATATTAAATCATGTGTTTCGCATGGATTTGAAGCTAACTCGTTTGTTTCGCATGCTGTTGAAGCTAAATCATGTATATCACAAGTATTTGAAGCTAAACCATTTGTTACGCATGGATTCGAAGATCAGCCTTCTACATCGCATTGATTTGAAGCTAAATCATGTGTTTCGCATGGATTTGAATCTAACTCGTTTATTTCGCATTCTGTTGAAGCTAAATCATGTATATCACAAGTATAAGAAGCTAATCCGTCTGTTTCGCATGGATTCAAAGATAAGCCTTCTACTTCGCATTGATTTGAAGCTAAATCATGTGTTTCGCATGGATTTGAAGCTAACTCGTTTGTTTCGCATGCTGTTGAAGCTAAATCATGTATATCACAAGTATTTGAAGCTAAACCATTTGCTTCGCATGGATTCGAAGATAAGCCTTCTACTTCGCATTGATTTTAATCTAAATCATGTCTTTCGCATGGATTTAAAGGTAACTCGTTTGTTTCGCATGCAGTTGAAGCTGAATCACGTATATCACAAGTATTTGCAGCTAAACCATTTGTTCCGCATCGATACGAAGATAACCCTTCTACTTCGCATTGATTTGAAGCTAAATCATGTGTTTCGCATGGATTTGAAGCTAACTCGTTTGTTTCGCATGCTGTGGAAGCTAAATCATGTATATCACAAGTATTTGAAGCTATATCATACGTTTCGCATGGATTCGAAGATCAGCCTTCTACTTCGCATTGATTTGATGCTAAATCATGTGTTTCGCATGGATTTGAAGCTAACTCGGTTGTTTCGCCAGCTGTTGAAGCTAAATCATGTATATCACAAGTATTTGAAGCTAAACCATTTGCTTCGCATGGATTCGAAGATCAGCCTTCTACTTCGCATTGATTTGATGATAAATCATGTGTTTCGCATGGATTTGAAGCTAACTCGTTTGTTTCGCATGCTGTTGAAGCTAAATCATGTATACCACAAGTATTTGAAGCTATATCATACGTTTCGCATGGATTCCAAGATAACCCTTCTAATTCACATTGATTTGAAGCTAAATCATGTGTTTCGCATGGATTTGAAGCTAACTCGTTTATTTCGCATGCTGTTGAAGCTAAATCATGTATATCACAAGTATAAGAAGCTAATCCATTTGTTTCGCATGGATTCGAAGATATGCCTACTTCTTCGCATTGATTTGAACCTAAATCATGTGTTTCGCATGGATTTGAATCTAACTCGTTTGTTTCGGATGCTGTTGAAGTTAAATCATGTATATCACTAGTATTTGTAGCTATATCATTTGTTTCGCATGGATTCGAAGATAACCCTTCTAATTCGCATTTATTTGAAGCTAAATCATGTGTTTCGCTTGGATTTGAAGCTAACTCGTTTATTTCGCATTCTGTTGAAGCTAAATCATGCATATCACAAGTATTTGAAGCTAAACCATTTAATTCCCATGGTTTTGAAGCCAAGCTTTCTACATCGCATTGACTTGAAGATAAATCATGTGTTTCGCTTGGATTTGAAGATAAAAAATTTGTTTCGCATGCTGTTGAAGCTAAATCATGTATATCACAAGTATTTGAAGCTAAACCACTTGCTTCGCATGGATTCGATGATCAGCCTCCTACTTCGCATTGATTTGATATTAAATCATGTGTTTCGCATGGATTTGAAGCTAACTCGTTTGTTTCGCATGCTGTTGAAGCTAAATCATGTATATCACAAGTATTTGAAGCTAAACCATTTGTTACGCATGGATTCGAAGATCAGCCTTCTACATCGCATTGATTTGAAGCTAAATCATGTGTTTCGCATGGATTTGAATCTAACTCGTTTATTTCGCATTCTGTTGAAGCTAAATCATGTATATCACAAGTATAAGAAGCTAATCCGTTTGTTTCGCATGGATTCAAAGATAAGCCTTCTACTTCGCATTGATTTGAAGCTAAATCATGTGTTTCGCATGGATTTGAAGCTAACTCGTTTGTTTCGCATGCTGTTGAAGCTAAATCATGTATATCACAAGTATTTGAAGCTAAACCATTTGCTTCGCATGGATTCGAAGATAAGCCTTCTACTTCGCATTGATTTTAATCTAAATCATGTCTTTCGCATGGATTTAAAGGTAACTCGTTTGTTTCGCATGCAGTTGAAGCTGAATCATGTATATCACAAGTATTTGAAGCTAAACTATTCGTTTCGCATGGATTCGAAGTTAACTCGTTTGTTTCGCATACAGTTGAAGCTAAATCACGTATATCACAAGTATTTGCAGCTAAACCATTTGTTCCGCATCGATACGAAGATAACCCTTCTACTTCGCATTGATTTGAAGCTAAATCATGTGTTTCGCATGGATTTGAATCTAACTCGTTTATTTCGCATGCTGTTGAAGCTAAATCATGTATATCACAAGTATAAGAAGCTATATCATACGTTTCGCATGGATTCCAATATAACCCTTCTAATTCGCATTGATTTGAATCTAAATCATGTGTTTCGCATGGATTTGAAGCTAACTCGTTTATTTCGCAAGCTGTTGAAGCTAAATCATGTAATCACAAGTATTTGCAGCTAAACCATTTGTTACGCATGGATTCGAAGATCAGCCTTCTACTTCGCATTGATTTGAAGCTAAATCATGTGTTTCGCATGGACTTGAAGCTAACTCGTTTGTTTCGCATGCTGTTGAAGCTAAATCATGTATATCACAAGTATTTGAAGCTAAACCATTTGTTACGCTTGGATTCGAAGATCAGCCTTCTACTTCGCATTGATTTGATGCTAAATCATGTGTTTCGCATGGATTTGAAGCTAACTCGTTTGTTTCGCATGCTGTTGAAGCTAAATCATGTATATCACAAGTATTTGAAGCTATATCATACGTTTCGCATGGATTCCAAGATAACCCTTCTAATTCGCATTGATTTGAAGCTAAATCATGTGTTTCGCATGGATTTGAAGCTAACTCGTTTATTTCGCATGCTGTTGAAGCTAAATCATGTATATCACAAGTATAAGAAGCTAATCCATTGTTTCGATTTTTCGGGCGAGGGGGATTCGAAGATAACCCTTCTAATTCGCATTGATTTGAAGCTAAATCATGTGTTTCGCTTGGATTTGAAGCTAACTCGTTTTTTTCGCTAGTAGTTGAAGCTAAATCATGCATATCACAAGTATTTGAAGCTAAACCATTTGATTCCCATGGTTTTGAAGCCAAGCTTTCGACATCGCATTGACTTGAAGATAAATCATGTGTTACGCTTGGATTTGAAGATAACTCATTTGTTTCGCATGCTGTTGAAGCTAAATCATGTATATCACAAGTATTTGAAGCTAAACCACTTGCTTCGCATTGATTCGATGATCAGCCTCCTACTTCGCATTGATTTCATGCTAAATCATGTGTTTCGCATGAATTTGAAGCTAACTCGTTTTTTTCACATGCTGTTGAAGCTAAATCATGTATATCACAAGTATTTGAAGCTATATCATACGTTTCGCATGGATTCCAAGATAACCCTTCTAATTCGCATTGATTTGAAGCTAAATCATGTGTTTCGCATGGATTTGAAGCTAACTCGTTTGTTTCGCATGCTGTTGAAGCTAAATCATGTATATCACAAGTATCTGAAGCTAAACCATTTGTTACGCATGGATTCGAAGATCAGCCTTCTACTTCGCATTGATTTGATGCTAAATCATGTGTTTCGCATGGATTTGAAGCTAACTCGTTTGTTTCGCATGCTGTTGAAGCTAAATCATGTATATCACAAGTATTTGAAGCTAAACCATTTGTATCGCATGGGATCGAAGATAAGCCTC
The DNA here is from genome assembly GCF_051020955.1 of Megalopta genalis. Classification (NCBI taxonomy): domain Eukaryota; kingdom Metazoa; phylum Arthropoda; class Insecta; order Hymenoptera; family Halictidae; genus Megalopta; species Megalopta genalis. The sequence continues at coordinate 47,222 of NW_027476579.1, read as the reverse complement.
CTACTTCGCATTGATTTGAATCTAAATCATGTGTTTCGCATGGATTTGAAGCTAACTCGTTTGTTTCGCATGCTGTTGAAGCTAAATCAAATATATCACAAGTATTTGAAGCTAAACCATTTGTTTCGCATTCATTCGATGCTAAGCCTTCTACTTCGCATTGATTTGAGGCTAAATCATGTGTTTCGCTCGGTTTTGAAGCTAACTCGTTTGTTTCGCATGCTGTTGAAGCTAAATCATGTATATCACAAGTATTTGAAGCTATATCATACGTTTCGCATGGATTCCAAGATAACCCTTCTAATTCGCATAGATTTGAAGATAAATCATGTGTTTCGCTTGGATTTGAATATAACTCATTTGTTTCGCATGCTGTTGAATCTAAATCATGTATATCACAAGTATTTGGAGCTAAACCATTTGTATGGCATGGGATCGAAGATAAGCCTCCTACTTCGCATTGATTTGAAGCTAAATCATGTGTTTCGCATGGATTTGAAGCTAACTCGTTTGTTTCGCATGCTGTTGAAGCTAAATCATATATATCACAAGTATTTGAAGCTAAACCATTTGTTTCGCATTTATTCGATGCTAAGCCTTCTACTTCGCATTGATTTGAGGCTAAATCATGTGTTTCGCTCGGTTTTGAAGCTAACTCGTTTGTTTCGCATGCTGTTGAAGCTAAATCATGTATATCACAAGTATTTGAAGCTATATCATACGTTTCGCATGGATTCCAAGATATCCCTTCTAATTCGCATTGATTTGAAGCTAAATCATGTGTTTCGCATGGATTTAAAGCTAACTCGTTTGTTTCGCATGCTGTTGAAGCTAAATCATGTATATCACAAGTATTTGAAGCTAAACCATTTGTTACGCATGGATTCGAAGATCAGCCTTCTACTTCGCATTGATTTGAAGCTAAATCATGTGTTTCGCATGGATTTGAATCTAACTCGTTTATTTCGCATTCTGTTGAAGCTAAATCATGTATATCACAAGTATAAGAAGCTAATCCGTTTGTTTCGCATGGATTCAAAGATAAGCCTTCTACTTGGCATTGATTTGAAGCTAAATCATGTGTTTCGCATGGATTTGAAGCTAACTCGTTTGTTTCGCATGCTGTTGAAGCTAAATCATGTATATCACAAGTATTTGGAGCTGAACCATTTGCTTCGCATGGATTCGAAGATCAGCCTTCTACTTCGCATTGATTTAATGCTAAATCATGTGTTTCGCATGGATTTGAAGCTAACTCGTTTGTTTCGCATGCTGTTGAATCTAAATCATGTATACCACAAGTATTTGAAGCTATATCATACGTTTCGCATGGATTCCAAGATAACCCTTCTAATTCGCATTGATTTGAAGCTAAATCATGTGTTTCGCATGGATTTGAAGCTAACTCGTTTGTTTCGCATGCTGTTGAAGCTAAATCATGTATATCACAAGTATTTGAAGCTAAACCATTTGTATCGCATGGGATCGAAGATAAGCCTCCTACTTCGCATTGATTTGAAGCTAAATCATGTGTTTCGCATGGATTTGAAGCTAACTCGTTTGTTTCGCATGCTGTTGAAGCTAAATCAAATATATCACAAGTATTTGAAGCTAAACCATTTGTTTCGCATTCATTCGATGCTAAGCCTTCTACTTCGCATTGATTTGAGGCTAAATCATGTGTTTCGCATGGCTTTGAAGCTAACTCGTTTGTTTCGCATGCGGTTGAAGCTAAATCATATATATCACAAGTATTTGAAGCAAAACCATTTGTTTCGCATTTATTCGAAGCTAAGCCTTCTACTTCGCATTGATTTGAGGCTAAATCATGTGTTTCGCATGGATTTGAAGCTAACTCGTTTGTTTCGCATGCTGTTGAAGCTAAATCATGTATATCACAAGTATTTGAAGCTACATCATACGTTTCGCATGGATTCCAAGATAACCCTTCTAATTCGCATTGATTTGAATCTAAATCATGTGTTTCGCATGGATTTGAAGCTAACTCGTTTGTTTCGCATGCTGTGGAAGCTAAATCATGTATATCACAAGTATTTGAAGCTAAACCATTTGTTACGCATGGATTCGAAGATCAGCCTTCTACTTCGCATTGATTTGATGCTAAATCATGTGTTTCGCATGGATTTGAAGCTAACTCGTTTGTTTCGCATGCTGTTGAAGCTAAATCATGTATATCACAAGTATTTGAAGCTATATCATATGTTTCGCATGGATTCCAAGATAACCCTTCTAATTCGCATAGATTTGAAGATAAATCATGTGCTTCGCTTGGATTTGAATATAACTCATTTGTTTCGCATGCTGTTGAAGCTAAATCATGTATATCACAAGTATTTGAAGCTAAACCATTTGCTTCGCATGGATTCGAAGATCAGCCTTCTACTTCGCATTGATTTGATGCTAAATCATGTGCTTCGCATGGATTTGAAGCTAACTCGTTTGTTTCGCATGCTGTTGAAGCTAAATCATGTATATCACAAGTATAAGAAGCTAATCCATTTGTTTCGCATGGATTCGAAGATATGCCTACTTCTTCGCATTGATTTGAACCTAAATCATGTGTTTCGCATGGATTTGAATCTAACTTGTTTGTTTCGGATGCTGTTGAAGTTAAATCATGTATATCACAAGTATTTGTATCTATATCATTTGTTTCGCATGGATTCGAAGATAACCCTTCTAATTCGCATTGATTTGAAGCTAAATCATGTGTTTCGCTTGGATTTGAAGCTAACTCGATTTTTCGTTAGTAGTTGAAGCTAAATCATGCATATCACAAGTATTTGAAGCTAAACCATTTGATTCCCATGGTTTTGAAGCCAAGCTTTCTACATCGCATTGACTTGAAGATAAATCATGTGTTTCGCTTGGATTTGAAGATAACTCATTTGTTTCGCATGCTGTTGAAGCTAAATCATGTATATCACAAGTATTTGAAGCTAAACCACTTGCTTCGCATGGATTCGATGATCAGCCTCCTACTTCGCATTGATTTGATGCTAAATCATGTGTTTCGCATGGATTTGAAGCTAACTCGTTTGTTTCGCATGCTGTTGAAGCTAAATCATGTATACCACAAGTATTTGAAGCTATATCATACGTTTCGCATGGATTCCAAGATAACCCTTCTAATTCGCATTGATTTGAAGCTAAATCATGTGTTTCGCATGGATTTGAAGCTATCTCGTTTATTTCGCATGCTGTTGAAGCTAAATCATGTATATCACAAGTATAAGAAGCTAATCCATTTGTTTCGCATGGATTCGAAGATATGCCTACTTCTTCGCATTGATTTGAACCTAAATCATGTGTTTCGCATGGATTTGAATCTAACTCGTTTGTTTCGGATGCTGTTGAAGTTAAATCATGTATATCACATGTATTTGTAGCTATATCATTTGTTTCGCATGGATTCGAAGATAACCCTTCTAATTCGCATTTATTTGAAGCTAAATCATGTGTTTCGCTTGGATTTGAAGCTAACTCGTTTTTTCGCTAGTAGTTGAAGCTAAATCATGCATATCACAAGTATTTGAAGCTAAACCATTTAATTCCCATGGTTTTGAAGCCAAGCTTTCTACATCGCATTGACTTGAAGATAAATCATGTGTTTCGCTTGGATTTGAAGATAAAAAATTTGTTTCGCATGCTGTTGAAGCTAAATCATGTATATCACAAGTATTTGAAGCTAAACCACTTGCTTCGCATGGATTCGATGATCAGCCTCCTACTTCGCATTGATTTGATATTAAATCATGTGTTTCGCATGGATTTGAAGCTAACTCGTTTGTTTCGCATGCTGTTGAAGCTAAATCATGTATATCACAAGTATAAGAAGCTAATCCATTTGTTTCGCATGGATTCGAAGATATGCCTACTTCTTCGCATTGATTTGAACCTAAATCATGTGTTTCGCATGGATTTGAATCTAACTCGTTTGTTTCGGATGCTGTTGAAGTTAAATCATGTATATCACAAGTATTTGTATCTATATCATTTGTTTCGCATGGATTCGAAGATAACCCTTCTAATTCGCATTGATTTGAAGCTAAATCATGTGTTTCGCTTGGATTTGAAGCTAACTCGTTTTTTTCGCTAGTAGTTGAAGCTAAATCATGCATATCACAAGTATTTGAAGCTAAACCATTTGATTCCCATGGTTTTGAAGCCATGCTTTCTATATCGCATTGACTTGAAGATAAATCATGTGTTTCGCTTGGATTTGAAGATAACTCATTTGTTTCGCATGCTGTTGAAGCTAAATAATGTATATCACAAGTATTTGAAGCTAAACCACTTGCTTCGCATGGATTCGATGATCAGCCTCCTACTTCGCATTGATTTGATGCTAAATCATGTGTTTCGCATGGATTTGAAGCTAACTCGTTTGTTTCGCATGCTGTTGAAGCTAAATCATGTATATCACAAGTATTTGAAGCTACATCATACGTTTCGCATGGATTCCAAGATAACCCTTCTAATTCGCATTGATTTGAATCTAAATCATGTGTTTCGCATGGATTTGAAGCTAACTCGTTTGTTTCGCATGCTGTGGAAGCTAAATCATGTATATCACAAGTATTTGAAGCTAAACCATTTGTTACGCATGGATTCGAAGATCAGCCTTCTACTTCGCATTGATTTGATGCTAAATCATGTGTTTCGCATGGATTTGAAGCTAACTCGTTTGTTTCGCATGCTGTTGAAGCTAAATCATGTATATCACAAGTATTTGAAGCTATATCATATGTTTCGCATGGATTCCAAGATAACCCTTCTAATTCGCATTGATTTGAAGCTAAATCATGTGTTTCGCATGGATTTGAAGCTAACTCGTTTATTTCGCATTCTGTTGAAGCTAAGTCATGTATATCACAAGTATAAGAAGCTAATCCGTTTGTTTCGCATGGATTCAAAGATAAGCCTTCTACTTCGCATTGATTTGAAGCTAAATCATGTGTTTCGCATGGATTTGAAGCTAACTCGTTTGTTTCGCATGCTGTTGAAGCTAAATCATGTATATCACAAGTATTTGAAGCTAAACCATTTGTTACGCATGGATTCGAAGATCAGCCTTCTACTTCGCATTGATTTGATGCTAAATCATGTGTTTCGCATGGATTTGAAGCTAACTCGTTTGTTTCGCATGCTGTTGAAGCTAAATCATGTATATCACAAGTATTTGAAGCTAAACCATTTGTATCGCATGGGATCGAAGATAAGCCGACTACTTCGCATTGATTTGAAGCTAAATCATGTGTTTCGCATGGATTTGAAGCTAACTCGTTTGTTTCGCGGGCTGTTGAAGCTAAATCATATATATCACAAGTATTTGAAGCTAAACCATTTGTTTCGCATTTATTCGAAGCAAAGCCTTCTACTTCGCATTGATTTGAGGCTAAATCATGTGTTTCGCTCGGTTTTGAAGCTAACTCGTTTGTTTCGCATGCTGTTGAAGCTAAATCATGTATATCACAAGTATTTGAAGCTATATCATACGTTTCGCATGGATTCCAAGATAACCCTTCTAATTCGCATAGATTTGAAGATAAATCATGTGTGTCGCTTGGATTTGAATATAACTCATTTGTTTCGCATGCTGTTGAAGCTAAATCATGTATATCACAAGTATTTGAAGCTAAAACCATTTGCTTCGCATGGATTCGAAGATCAGCCTTCTACTTCGCATTGATTTGATGCTAAATCATGTGCTTCGCATGGATTTGAAGCTAACTCGTTTGTTTCGCATGCTGTTGAAGCAAAATCATGTATATCACAAGTATAAGAAGCTAATCCATTTGTTTCGCATGGATTCGAAGATATGCCTACTTCTTCGCATTGATTTGAACCTAAATCATGTGTTTCGCATGGATTTGAATCTAACTCGTTTGTTTCGGATGCTGTTGAAGTTAAATCATGTATATCACAAGTATTTGTATCTATATCATTTGTTTCGCATGGATTCGAAGATAACCCTTCTAATTCGCATTGATTTGAAGCTAAATCATGTGTTTCGCTTGGATTTGAAGCTAACTCGATTTTTCGTTAGTAGTTGAAGCTAAATCATGCATATCACAAGTATTTGAAGCTAAACCATTTGATTCCCATGGTTTTGAAGCCAAGCTTTCTACATCGCATTGACTTGAAGATAAATCATGTGTTTCGCTTGGATTTGAAGATAACTCATTTGTTTCGCATGCTGTTGAAGCTAAATCATGTATATCACAAGTATTTGAAGCTAAACCACTTGCTTCGCATGGATTCGATGATCAGCCTCCTACTTCGCATTGATTTGATGCTAAATCATGTGTTTCGCATGGATTTGAAGCTAACTCGTTTGTTTCGCATGCTGTTGAAGCTAAATCATGTATACCACAAGTATTTGAAGCTATATCATACGTTTCGCATGGATTCCAAGATAACCCTTCTAATTCGCATTGATTTGAAGCTAAATCATGTGTTTCGCATGGATTTGAAGCTATCTCGTTTATTTCGCATGCTGTTGAAGCTAAATCATGTATATCACAAGTATAAGAAGCTAATCCATTTGTTTCGCATGGATTCGAAGATATGCCTACTTCTTCGCATTGATTTGAACCTAAATCATGTGTTTCGCATGGATTTGAATCTAACTCGTTTGTTTCGGATGCTGTTGAAGTTAAATCATGTATATCACAAGTATTTGTATCTATATCATTTGTTTCGCATGGATTCGAAGATAACCCTTCTAATTCGCATTGATTTGAAGCTAAATCATGTGTTTCGCTTGGATTTGAAGCTAACTCGTTTTTTTCGCTAGTAGTTGAAGCTAAATCATGCATATCACAAGTATTTGAAGCTAAACATTTGATTCCATGGTTTTGAAGCCATGCTTTCTATATCGCATTGACTTGAAGATAAATCATGTGTTTCGCTTGGATTTGAAGATAACTCATTTGTTTCGCATGCTGTTGAAGCTAAATAATGTATATCACAAGTATTTGAAGCTTAAACCACTTGCTTCGCATGGATTCGATGATCAGCCTCCTACTTCGCATTGATTTGATGCTAAATCATGTGTTTCGCATGGATTTGAAGCTAACTCGTTTGTTTCTCATGCTGTTGAAGCTAAATCATGTATATCACAAGTATTTGAAGCTACATCATACGTTTCGCATGGATTCCAAGATAACCCTTCCTAATTCGCATTGATTTGAATCTAAATCATGTGTTTCGCATGGATTTGAAGCTAACTCGTTTGTTTCGCATGCTGTGGAAGCTAAATCATGTATATCACAAGTATTTGAAGCTAAACCATTTGTTACGCATGGATTCGAAGATCAGCCTTCTACTTCGCATTGATTTGATGCTAAATCATGTGTTTCGCATGGATTTGAAGCTAACTCGTTTGTTTCGCATGCTGTTGAAGCTAAATCATGTATATCACAAGTATTTGAAGCTATATCATATGTTTCGCATGGATTCCAAGATAACCCTTCTAATTCGCATTGATTTGAAGCTAAATCATGTGTTTCGCATGATTTGAAGCTAACTCGTTTATTTCGCATTCTGTTGAAGCTAAGTCATGTATATCACAAGTATAAGAAGCTAATCCGTTTGTTTCGCATGGATTCAAAGATAAGCCTTCTACTTCGCATTGATTTGAAGCTAAATCATGTGTTTCGCATGGATTTGAAGCTAACTCGTTTGTTTCGCATGCTGTTGAAGCTAAATCATGTATATCACAAGTATTTGAAGCTAAACCATTTGTTACGCATGGATTCGAAGATCAGCCTTCTACTTCGCATTGATTTGATGCTAAATCATGTGTTTCGCATGGATTTGAAGCTAACTCGTTTGTTTCGCATGCTGTTGAAGCTAAATCATGTATATCACAAGTATTTGAAGCTAAACCATTTGTATCGCATGGGATCGAAGATAAGCCGACTACTTCGCATTGATTTGAAGCTAAATCATGTGTTTCGCATGGATTTGAAGCTAACTCGTTTGTTTCGCGGGCTGTTGAAGCTAAATCATATATATCACAAGTATTTGAAGCTAAACCATTTGTTTCGCATTTATTCGAAGCAAAGCCTTCTACTTCGCATTGATTTGAGGCTAAATCATGTGTTTCGCTCGGTTTTGAAGCTAACTCGTTTGTTTCGCATGCTGTTGAAGCTAAATCATGTATATCACAAGTATTTGAAGCTATATCATACGTTTCGCATGGATTCCAAGATAACCCTTCTAATTCGCATAGATTTGAAGATAAATCATGTGTGTCGCTTGGATTTGAATATAACTCATTTGTTTCGCATGCTGTTGAAGCTAAATCATGTATATCACAAGTATTTGAAGCTAAACCATTTGCTTCGCATGGATTCGAAGATCAGCCTTCTACTTCGCATTGATTTGATGCTAAATCTTGTGTTTCGCATGGATTTGAAGCTAACTCGTTTGTTTCGCATGCTGTTGAAGCTAAATCATGTATACCACAAGTATTTGAAGCTATATCATACGTTTCGCATGGATTCCAAGATAACCCTTGTAATTCGCATTGATTTGAAGCTAAATCATGTGTTTCGCATGGATTTGAAGCTAACTCGTTTATTTCGCCTGCTGTTGAAGCTAAATCATGTATATCACAAGTATAAGAAGCTAATCCATTTGTTTCGGATGGATTCGAAGATATGCCTACTTCTTCGCATTGATTTGAAGCTAAATCATGTGTTTCGCATGGATTTGAATCTAACTCGTTTGTTTCGGATGCTGTTGAAGTTAAATCATGTATATCACAAGTATTTGAAGCTATATCATTTGTTTCGCATGGATTCGAAGATAACCCTTCTAATTCGCATTGATTTGAAGCTAAATCATGTGTTTCGCTTGGATTTGAAGCTAACTCGTTTTTTTCGCTAGTAGTTGAAGCTACATCATGCATATCACAAGTATTTGAAGCTAAACCATTTGATTCCCATGGTTTTGAAGCCATGCTTTCTATATCGCATTGACTTGAAGATAAATCATGTGTTTCGCTTGGATTTGAAGATAACTCATTTGTTTCGCATGCTGTTGAAGCTAAATCATGTATATCACAAGTATTTGAAGCTAAACCACTTGCTTCGCATGGATTCGATGATCAGCCTCCTACTTCGCATTGATTTGATGCTAAATCATGTGTTTCGCATGGATTTGAAGCTAACTCGTTTGTTTCGCATGCTGTTGAAGCTAAATCATGTATATCACAAGTATTTGAAGCTACATCATACGTTTCGCATGGATTCCAAGATAACCCTTCTAATTCGCATTGATTTGAATCTAAATCATGTGTTTCGCATGGATTTGAAGCTAACTCGTTTGTTTCGCATGCTGTGGAAGCTAAATCATGTATATCACAAGTATTTGAAGCTAAACCATTTGTTACGCATGGATTCGAAGATCAGCCTTCTACTTCGCATTGATTTGATGCTAAATCATGTGTTTCGCATGGATTTGAAGCTAACTCGGTTGTTTCGCATGCTGTTGAAGCTAAATCATGTATATCACAAGTATTTGAAGCTAAACCATTTGCTTCGCATGGATTCGAAGATCAGCCTTCTACTTCGCATTGATTTGAGGCTAAATCATGTGTTCCGCTCGGTTTTGAAGCTAACTCGTTTGTTTCGCATGCTGTTGAAGCTAAATCATGTATATCACAAGTATTTGAAGCTATATCATATGTTTCGCATGGATTCCAAGATAACCCTTCTAATTCGCATAGATTTGAAGATAAATCATGTGTTTCGCTTGGATTTGAATATAACTCATTTGTTTCGCATGCTGTTGAAGCTAAATCATGTATATCACAAGTATTTGAAGCTAAAACATTTGCTTCGCATGGATTCGAAGATCAGCCTTCTACTTCGCATTGATTTGATGCTAAATCATGTGCTTCGCATGGATTTGAAGCTAACTCGTTTGTTTCGCATGCTGTTGAAGCTAAATCATGTATATCACAAGTATAAGAAGCTAATCCATTTGTTTCGCATGGATTCGAAGATATGCCTACTTCTTCGCATTGATTTGAACCTAAATCATGTGCTTCGCATGGATTTGAATCTAACTCGTTTGTTTCGGATGCTGTTGAAGTTAAATCATGTATATCACAAGTATTTGTATCTATATCATTTGTTTCGCATGGATTCGAAGATAACCCTTCTAATTCGCATTGATTTGAAGCTAAATCATGTGTTTCGCTTGGATTTGAAGCTAACTCGATTTTTCGCTAGTAGTTGAAGCTAAATCATGCATATCACAAGTATTTGAAGCTAAACCATTTGATTCCCATGGTTTTGAAGCCAAGCTTTCTACATCGCATTGACTTGAAGATAAATCATGTGTTTCGCTTGGATTTGAAGATAACTCATTTGTTTCGCATGCTGTTGAAGCTAAATCATGTATATCACAAGTATTTGAAGCTAAACCATTTGTTTCGCATGGATTCGAAGATCAGCCTTCTACTTCGCATTGATTTGATGCTAAATCATGTGTTTCGCATGGATTTGAAGCTAACTCGTTTGTTTCGCATGCTGTTGAAGCTAAATCATGTATACCACAAGTATTTGAAGCTATATCATACGTTTCGCATGGATTCCAAGATAACCCTTCTAATTCGCATTGATTTGAAGCTAAATCATGTGTTTCGCATGGATTTGAAGCTAACTCGTTTATTTCGCATGCTGTTGAAGCTAAATCATGTATATCACAAGTATAAGAAGCTAATCCATTTGTTTCGCATGGATTCGAAGATATGCCTACTTCTTCGCATTGATTTGAACCTAAATCATGTGTTTCGCATGGATTTGAATCTAACTCGTTTGTTTCGGATGCTGTTGAAGTTAAATCATGTATATCACATGTATTTGTAGCTATATCATTTGTTTCGCATGGATTCGAAGATAACCCTTCTAATTCGCATTTATTTGAAGCTAAATCATGTGTTTCGCTTGGATTTGAAGCTAACTCGTTTTTTTCGCTAGTAGTTGAAGCTAAATCATGCATATCACAAGTATTTGAAGCTAAACCATTTAATTCCCATGGTTTTGAAGCCAAGCTTTCTACATCGCATTGACTTGAAGATAAATCATGTGTTTCGCTTGGATTTGAAGATAAAAATTTGTTTCGCATGCTGTTGAAGCTAAATCATGTATATCACAAGTATTTGAAGCTAAACCACTTGCTTCGCATGGATTCGATGATCAGCCTCCTACTTCGCATTGATTTGATATTAAATCATGTGTTTCGCATGGATTTGAAGCTAACTCGTTTGTTTCGCATGCTGTTGAAGCTAAATCATGTATATCACAAGTATTTGAAGCTAAACCATTTGTTACGCATGGATTCGAAGATCAGCCTTCTACATCGCATTGATTTGAAGCTAAATCATGTGTTTCGCATGGATTTGAATCTAACTCGTTTATTTCGCATTCTGTTGAAGCTAAATCATGTATATCACAAGTATAAGAAGCTAATCCGTTTGTTTCGCATGGATTCAAAGATAAGCCTTCTACTTCGCATTGATTTGAAGCTAAATCATGTGTTTCGCATGGATTTGAAGCTAACTCGTTTGTATCGCATGCTGTTGAAGCTAAATCATGTATATCACAAGTATTTGAAGCTAAACCATTTGTTACGCATGGATTCGAAGATCAGCCTTCTACTTCGCATTGATTTGATGCTAAATCATGTGTTTCGCATGGATTTGAAGCTAACTCGTTTGTTTCGCATGCTGTTGAAGCTAAATCATGTATATCACAAGTATTTGAAGCTATATCATACGTTTCGCATGGATTCCAAATTAACCCTTCTAATTCGCATAGATTTGAAGATAAATCATGTGTGTCGCTTGGATTTGAATATAACTCATTTGTTTCGCATGCTGTTGAAGCTAAATCATGTATATCACAAGTATTTGAAGCTAAACCATTTGCTTCGCATGGATTCGAAGATCAGCCTTCTACTTCGCATTGATTTGATGCTAAATCATGTGTTTCGCATGGATTTGAAGCTAACTCGTTTGTTTCGCATGCTGTTGAAGCTAAATCATGTATACCACAAGTATTTGAAGCTATATCATACGTTTCGCATGGATTCCAAGATAACCCTTGTAATTCGCATTGATTTGAAGCTAAATCATGTGTTTCGCATGGATTTGAAGCTAACTCGTTTATTTCGCCTGCTGTTGAAGCTAAATCATGTATATCACAAGTATACGAAGCTAATCCATCTGTTTCGCATGGATTCGAAGATATGCCTACTTCTTCGCATTGATTTGAAGCTAAATCATGTGTTTCGCATGGATTTGAATCTAACTCATTTGTTTCGCATGCTGTTGAAGCTAAATCATGTATATCACAAGTATTTGAAGCTAAACCATTTGCTTCGCATGGATTCGAATATCAGCCTTCTACTTCGCATTGATTTGATGCTAAATCATGTGCTTCGCATGGATTTGAAGCTAACTCGTTTGTTTCGCATGCTGTTGAAGCTAAATCATGTATATCACAAGTATAAGAAGCTAATCCATTTGTTTCGCATGGATTCGAAGATATGCCTACTTCTTCGCATTGATTTGAACCTAAATCATGTGCTTCGCATGGATTTGAATCTAACTCGTTTTTGTTTCGGATGCTGTTGAAGTTAAATCATGTATATCACAAGTATTTGTATCTATATCATTTGTTTCGCATGGATTCGAAGATAACCCTTCTAATTCGCATGATTTGAAGCTAAATCATGTGTTTCGCTTGGATTTGAAGCTAACTCGATTTTCGCTAGTAGTTGAAGCTAAATCATGCATATCACAAGTATTTGAAGCTAAACCATTTGATTCCCATGGTTTTGAAGCCAAGCTTTCTACATCGCATTGACTTGAAGATAAATCATGTGTTTCGCTTGGATTTGAAGATAACTCATTTGTTTCGCATGCTGTTGAAGCTAAATCATGTATATCACAAGTATTTGAAGCTAAACCATTTGCTTCGCATGGATTCGAAGATAACCCTTCTAATTCGCATTGATTTGAAGCTAAATCATGTGTTTCGCATGGATTTGAATCTAACTCGTTTATTTCGCATTCTGTTGAAGCTAAATCATGTATATCACAAGTATAAGAAGCTAATCCGTTTGTTTCGCATGGATTCAAAGATAAGCCTTCTACTTGGCATTGATTTGAAGCTAAATCATGTGTTTCGCATGGATTTGAAGCTAACTCGTTTGTTTCGCATGCTGTTGAAGCTAAATCAAATATATCACAAGTATTTGAAGCTAAACCATTTGTTTCGCATTCATTCGATGCTAAGCCTTCTACTTCGCATTGATTTGAGGCTAAATCATGTGTTTCGCATGGCTTTGAAGCTAACTCGTTTGTTTCGCATGCGGTTGAAGCTAAATCATATATATCACAAGTATTTGAAGCAAAACCATTTGTTTCGCATTTATTCGAAGCTAAGCCTTCTACTTCGCATTGATTTGAGGCTAAATCATGTGTTCCGCTCGGTTTTGAAGCTAACTCGTTTGTTTCGCATGCTGTTGAAGCTAAATCATGTATACCACAAGTATTTGAAGCTATATCATACGTTTCGCATGGATTCCAAGATAACCCTTGTAATTCGCATTGATTTGAAGCTAAATCATGTGTTTCGCATGGATTTGAAGCTAACTCGTTTATTTCGCCTGCTGTTGAAGCTAAATCATGTATATCACAAGTATACGAAGCTAATCCATCTGTTTCGCATGGATTCGAAGATATGCCTACTTCTTCGCATTGATTTGAAGCTAAATCATGTGTTTCGCATGGATTTGAATCTAACTCATTTGTTTCGCATGCTGTTGAAGCTAAATCATGTATATCACAAGTATTTGAAGCTAAACCATTTGCTTCGCATGGATTCGAAGATCAGCCTTCTACTTCGCATTGATTTGATGCTAAATCATGTGCTTCGCATGGATTTGAAGCTAACTCGTTTGTTTCGGATGCTGTTGAAGTTAAATCATGTATATCACAAGTATTTGTATCTATATCATTTGTTTCGCATGGATTCGAAGATAACCCTTCTAATTCGCATTGATTTGAAGCTAAATCATGTGTTTCGCTTGGATTTGAAGCTAACTCGATTTTTCGCTAGTAGTTGAAGCTAAATCATGCATATCACAAGTATTTGAAGCTAAACCATTTGATTCCCATGGTTTTGAAGCCAAGCTTTCTACATCGCATTGACTTGAAGATAAATCATGTGTTTCGCTTGGATTTGAAGATAACTCATTTGTTTCGCATGCTGTTGAAGCTAAATCATGTATATCACAAGTATTTGAAGCTAAACCATTTGCTTCGCATGGATTCGAAGATAACCCTTCTAATTCGCATTGATTTGAAGCTAAATCATGTGTATCGCATGGATTTGAATCTAACTCGTTTATTTCGCATTCTGTTGAAGCTAAATCATGTATATCACAAGTATAAGAAGCTAATCCGTTTGTTTCGCATGGATTCAAAGATAAGCCTTCTACTTGGCATTGATTTGAAGCTAAATCATGTGTTTCGCATGGATTTGAAGCTAACTCGTTTGTTTCGCATGCTGTTGAAGCTAAATCATGTATATCACAAGTATTTGGAGCTGAACCATTTGCTTCGCATGGATTCGAAGATCAGCCTTCTACTTCGCATTGATTTAATGCTAAATCATGTGTTTCGCATGGATTTGAAGATAACTCATTTGTTTCGCATGCTGTTGAAGCTAAATCATGTATATCACAAGTATTTGAAGCTAAACCACTTGCTTCGCATGGATTCGATGATCAGCCTCCTACTTCGCATTGATTTGATGCTAAATCATGTGTTTCGCATGGATTTGAAGCTAACTCGTTTGTTTCGCATGCTGTTGAATCTAAATCATGTATACCACAAGTATTTGAAGCTATATCATACGTTTCGCATGGATTCCAAGATAACCCTTCTAATTCGCATTGATTTGAAGCTAAATCATGTGTTTCGCATGGATTTGAAGCTAACTCGTTTGTTTCGCATGCTGTTGAAGCTAAATCATGTATATCACAAGTATTTGAAGCTAAACCATTTGTATCGCATGGGATCGAAGATAAGCCTCCTACTTCGCATTGATTTGAAGCTAAATCATGTGTTTCGCATGGATTTGAAGCTAACTCGTTTGTTTCGCATGCTGTTGAAGCTAAATCAAATATATCACAAGTATTTGAAGCTAAACCATTTGTTTCGCATTCATTCGATGCTAAGCCTTCTACTTCGCATTGATTTGAGGCTAAATCATGTGTTTCGCATGGCTTTGAAGCTAACTCGTTTGTTTCGCATGCGGTTGAAGCTAAATCATATATATCACAAGTATTTGAAGCAAAACCATTTGTTTCGCATTTATTCGAAGCTAAGCCTTCTACTTCGCATTGATTTGAGGCTAAATCATGTGTTCCGCTCGGTTTTGAAGCTAACTCGTTTGTTTCGCATGCTGTTGAAGCTAAATCATGTATATCACAAGTATTTGAAGCTATATCATATGTTTCGCATGGATTCCAAGATAACCCTTCTAATTCGCATAGATTTGAAGATAAATCATGTGTTTCGCTTGGATTTGAATATAACTCATTTGTTTCGCATGCTGTTGAAGCTAAATCATGTATATCACAAGTATTTGAAGCTACATCATGCGTTTCGCATGGATTCCAAGATAACCCTTCTAATTCGCATTGATTTGAAGCTAAATCATGTGTTTCGCATGGATTTGAAGCTAACTCGTTTATTTCGCATGCTGTTGAAGCTAAATCATGTATATCACAAGTATAAGAAGCTAATCCATTTGTTTTGCATGGATTCGAAGATATGCCTACTTCTTCGCATTGATTTGAAGCTAAATCATGTGTTTCGCATGGATTTGAAGCTAACTCGTTTGTTTCGAATGCTGTTGAAGCTAAATCATGTATATCACAAGAATTTGAAGCTAAACCATTTGTTACGCATGGATTCGAAGATCAGCCTTCTACTTCGCATTGATTTGATGCTAAATCATGTGTTTCGCATGGATTTGAAGCTAACTCGTTGTTTCGCATGCTGTTGAAGCTAAATCATGTATATCACAAGTATTTTAAGCTAAACCATTTGTATCGCATGGGATCGAAGATAAGCCTCCTACTTCGCATTGATTTGAAGCTAAATCATGTGTTTCGCATGGCTTTGAAGCTAACTCGTTTGTTTCGCATGCGGTTGAAGCTAAATCATATATATCACAAGTATTTGAAGCTATATCATATGTTTCGCATGGATTCCAAGATAACCCTTCTAATTCGCATAGATTTGAAGATAAATCATGTGTTTCGCTTGGATTTGAACATAACTCATTTGTTTCGCATGCTGTTGAAGTTAAATCATGTATATCACAAGTATTAGAAGCTAAACCATATGCTTCGCATGGATTCGAAGATCAGCCTTCTACTTCGCATTGATTTGATGCTAAATCATGTGTTTCGCATGGATTTGAAGCTAACTCGTTTGTTTCGCATGCTGTTGAAGCTAAATCATGTATACCACAAGTATTTGAAGCTATATCATACGTTTCGCATGGATTCCAAGATAACCCTTCTAATTCGCATTGATTTGAAGCTAAATCATGTGTTTCGCATGGATTTGAAGCTATCTCGTTTATTTCGCATGCTGTTGAAGCTAAATCATGTATATCACAAGTATAAGAAGCTAATCCATTTGTTTCGCATGGATTCGAAGATATGCCTACTTCTTCGCATTGATTTGAACCTAAATCATGTGTTTCGCATGGATTTGAATCTAACTCGTTTGTTTCGGATGCTGTTGAAGTTAAATCATGTATATCACAAGTATTTGTATCTATATCATTTGTTTCGCATGGATTCGAAGATAACCCTTCTAATTCGCATTGATTTGAAGCTAAATCATGTGTTTCGCTTGGATTTGAAGCTAACTCGTTTTTTTCGCTAGTAGTTGAAGCTAAATCATGCATATCACAAGTATTTGAAGCTAAACCATTTGATTCCCATGGTTTTGAAGCCATGCTTTCTATATCGCATTGACTTGAAGATAAATCATGTGTTTCGCTTGGATTTGAAGATAACTCATTTGTTTTCGCATGCTGTTGAAGCTAAATAATGTATATCACAAGTATTTGAAGCTAAACCACTTGCTTCGCATGGATTCGATGATCAGCCTCCTACTTCGCATTGATTTGATGCTAAATCATGTGTTTCGCATGGATTTGAAGCTAACTCGTTTGTTTCGCATGCTGTTGAATCTAAATCATGTATACCACAAGTATTTGAAGCTATATCATACGTTTCGCATGGATTCCAAGATAACCCTTCTAATTCGCATTGATTTGAAGCTAAATCATGTGTTTCGCATGGATTGAAGCTAACTCGTTTGTTTCGCATGCTGTTGAAGCTAAATCATGTATATCACAAGTATTTGAAGCTACATCATACGTTTCGCATGGATTCCAAGATAACCCTTCTAATTCGCATTGATTTGAATCTAAATCATGTGTTTCGCATGGATTTGAAGCTAACTCGTTTGTTTCGCATGCTGTGGAAGCTAAATCATGTATATCACAAGTATTTGAAGCTAAACCATTTGTTACGCATGGATTCGAAGATCAGCCTTCTACTTCGCATTGATTTGATGCTAAATCATGTGTTTCGCATGGATTTGAAGCTAACTCGTTTGTTTCGCATGCTGTTGAAGCTAAATCATGTATATCACAAGTATTTGAAGCTATATCATATGTTTCGCATGGATTCCAAGATAACCCTTCTAATTCGCATTGATTTGAAGCTAAATCATGTGTTTCGCATGGATTTGAAGCTAACTCGTTTATTTCGCATTCTGTTGAAGCTAAATCATGTATATCACAAGTATAAGAAGCTAATCCGTTTGTTTTGCATGGATTCAAAGATAAGCCTTCTACTTCGCATTGATTTGAAGCTAAATCATGTGTTTCGCATGGATTTGAAGCTAACTCGTTTGTTTCGCATGCTGTTGAAGCTAAATCATGTATATCACAAGTATTTGAAGCTAAACCATTTGTTACGCATGGATTCGAAGATCAGCCTTCTACTTCGCATTGATTTGATGCTAAATCATGTGTTTCGCATGGATTTGAAGCTAACTCGTTTGTTTCGCATGCTGTTGAAGCTAAATCATGTATATCACAAGTATTTGAAGCTAAACCATTTGTATCGCATGGGATCGAAGATAAGCCGCCTACTTCGCATTGATTTGAAGCTAAATCATGTGTTTCGCATGGATTTGAAGCTAACTCGTTTGTTTCGCGGGCTGTTGAAGCTAAATCATATATATCACAAGTATTTGAAGCTAAACCATTTGTTTCGCATTTATTCGAAGCAAAGCCTTCTACTTCGCATTGATTTGAGGCTAAATCATGTGTTTCGCTCGGTTTTGAAGCTAACTCGTTTGTTTCGCATGCTGTTGAAGCTAAATCATGTATATCACAAGTATTTGAAGCTATATCATACGTTTCGCATGGATTCCAAGATAACCCTTCTAATTCGCATAGATTTGAAGATAAATCATGTGTGTCGCTTGGATTTGAATATAACTCATTTGTTTCGCATGCTGTTGAAGCTAAATCATGTATATCACAAGTATTTGAAGCTAAACCATTTGCTTCGCATGGATTCGAAGATCAGCCTTCTACTTCGCATTGATTTGATGCTAAATCATGTGTTTCGCATGGATTTGAAGCTAACTCGTTTGTTTCGCATGCTGTTGAAGCTAAATCATGTATACCACAAGTATTTGAAGCTATATCATACGTTTCGCATGGATTCCAAGATAACCCTTGTAATTCGCATTGATTTGAAGCTAAATCATGTGTTTCGCATGGATTTGAAGCTAACTCGTTTATTTCGCCTGCTGTTGAAGCTAAATCATGTATATCACAAGTATAAGAAGCTAATCCATTTGTTTCGCATGGATTCGAAGATATGCCTACTTCTTCGCATTGATTTGAAGCTAAATCATGTGTTTCGCATGGATTTGAATCTAACTCGTTTGTTTCGGATGCTGTTGAAGTTAAATCATGTATATCACAAGTATTTGAAGCTATATCATTTGTTTCGCATGGATTCGAAGATCAGCCTTCTACTTCGCATTGATTTGATGCTAAATCATGTGTTTCGCATGGATTTGAAGCTAACTCGTTTGTTTCGCATGCTGTTGAAGCTAAATCATGTATACCACAAGTATTTGAAGCTATATCATACGTTTCGCATGGATTCCAAGATAACCCTTCTAATTCGCATTGATTTGAAGCTAAATCATGTGTTTCGCAGGGATTTGAAGCTATCTCGTTTATTTCGCATGCTGTTGAAGCTAAATCATGTATATCACAAGTATAAGAAGCTAATCCATTTGTTTCGCATGGATTCGAAAATATGCCTACTTCTTCGCATTGATTTGAACCTAAATCATGTGTTTCGCATGGATTTGAATCTAACTCGTTTGTTTCGGATGCTGTTGAAGTTAAATCATGTATATCACAAGTATTTGTATCTATATCATTTGTTTCGCATGGATTCGAAGATAACCCTTCTAATTCGCATTGATTTGAAGCTAAATCATGTGTTTCGCTTGGATTTGAAGCTAACTCGTTTTTTCGCTAGTAGTTGAAGCTACATCATGCATATCACAAGTATTTGAAGCTAAACCATTTGATTCCCATGGTTTTGAAGCCATGCTTTCTATCTCGCATTGACTTGAAGATAAATCATGTGTTTCGCTTGGATTTGAAGATAACTCATTTGTTTCGCATGCTGTTGAAGCTAAATCATGTATATCACAAGTATTTGAAGCTAAACCACTTGCTTCGCATGGATTCGATGATCAGCCTCCTACTTCGCATTGATTTGATGCTAAATCATGTGTTTCGCATGGATTTGAAGCTAACTCGTTTGTTTCGCATGCTGTTGAAGCTAAATCATGTATATCACAAGTATTTGAAGCTACATCATACGTTTCGCATGGATTCCAAGATAACCCTTCTAATTCGCAATTGATTTGAATCTAAATCATGTGTTTCGCATGGATTTGAAGCTAACTCGTTTGTTTCGCATGCTGTGGAAGCTAAATCATGTATATCACAAGTATTTGAAGCTAAACCATTTGTTACGCATGGATTCGAAGATCAGCCTTCTACTTCGCATTGATTTGATGCTAAATCATGTGTTTCGCATGGATTTGAAGCTAACTCGGTTGTTTCGCATGCTGTTGAAGCTAAATCATGTATATCACAAGTATTTGAAGCTAAACCATTTGCTTCGCATGGATTCGAAGATCAGCCTTCTACTTCGCATTGATTTGATGATAAATCATGTGTTCCGCTCGGTTTTGAAGCTAACTCGTTTGTTTCGCATGCTGTTGAAGCTAAATCATGTATATCACAAGTATTTGAAGCTATATCATATGTTTCGCATGGATTCCAAGATAACCCTTCTAATTCGCATAGATTTGAAGATAATTCATGTGTTTCGCTTGGATTTGAATATAGCTCATTTGTTTCGCATGCTGTTGAAGCTAAATCATGTATATCACAAGTATTTGAAGCTATATCATGCGTTTCGCATGGATTCCAAGATAACCCTTCTAATTCGCATTGATTTGAATCTAAATCATGTGTTTCGCATGGATTTGAAGCTAACTCGTTTGTTTCGCATGCTGTGGAAGCTAAATCATGTATATCACAAGTATTTGAAGCTAAACCATTTGTTACGCATGGATTCGAAGATCAGCCTTCTACTTCGCATTGATTTGATGCTAAATCATGTGTTTCGCATGGATTTGAAGCTAACTCGGTTGTTTCGCATGCTGTTGAAGCTAAATCATGTATATCACAAGTATTTGAAGCTAAACCATTTGCTTCGCATGGATTCGAAGATCAGCCTTCTACTTCGCATTGATTTGATGATAAATCATGTGTTCCGCTCGGTTTTGAAGCTAACTCGTTTGTTTCGCATGCTGTTGAAGCTAAATCATGTATATCACAAGTATTTGAAGCTATATCATATGTTTCGCATGGATTCCAAGATAACCCTTCTAATTCGCATAGATTTGAAGATAATTCATGTGTTTCGCTTGGATTTGAATATAGCTCATTTGTTTCGCATGCTGTTGAAGCTAAATCATGTATATCACAAGTATTTGAAGCTATATCATGCGTTTCGCATGGATTCCAAGATAACCCTTCTAATTCGCATTGATTTGAAGCTAAATCATGTGTTTCGCATGGATTTGAAGCTAACTCGTTTATTTCGCATGCTGTTGAAGCTAAATCATGTATATCACAAGTATAAGAAGCTAATCCATTTGTTTTGCATGGATTCGAAGATATGCCTACTTCTTCGCATTGATTTGAAGCTAAATCATGTGTTTCGCATGGATTTGAAGCTAACTCGTTTGTTTCGCATGCTGTTGAAGTTAAATCATGTATATCACAAGTATTTGAAGCTAAACCATTTGTTACGCATGGATTCGAAGATCAGCCTCCTTCTTCGCATTGATTTGATGCTAAATCATGTGTTTCGCATGAATTTGAAGCTAACTCGTTTGTTTCGCATGCTGTTGAAGCTAAATCATGTATATCACAAGTATTTTAAGCTAAACCATTTGTATCGCATGGGATCGAAGATAAGCCTCCTACTTCGCATTGATTTGAAGCTAAATCATGTGTTTCGCATGGCTTTGAAGCTAACTCGTTTGTTTCGCATGCGGTTGAAGCTAAATCATATATATCACAAGTATTTGAAGCAAAACCATTTGTTTCGCATTTATTCGAAGCTAAGCCTTCTACTTCGCATTGATTTGAGGCTAAATCATGTGTTCCGCTCGGTTTTGAAGCTAACTCGTTTGTTTCGCATGCTGTTGAAGCTAAATCATGTATATCACAAGTATTTGAAGCTATATCATATGTTTCGCATGGATTTGAAGCTAACTCGTTTATTTCGCCTGCTGTTGAAGCTAAATCATGTATATCACAAGTATAAGAAGCTAATCCATTTGTTTCGCATGGGATCGAAGATAAGCCTCCTACTTCGCATTGATTTGAAGCTAAATCATGTGTTTCGCATGGCTTTGAAGCTAACTCGTTTGTTTCGAATGCGGTTGAAGCTAAATCATATATATCACAAGTATTTGAAGCAAAACCATTTGTTTCGCATTTATTCGAAGCTAAGCCTTCTACTTCGCATTGATTTGAGGCTAAATCATGTGTTCCGCTCGGTTTTGAAGCTAACTTGTTTGTTTCGCATGCTGTTGAAGCTAAATCATGTATATCACAAGTATTTGAAGCTATATCATATGTTTCGCATGGATTCCAAGATAACCCTTCTAATTCGCATAGATTTGAAGATAAATCATGTGTTTCGCTTGGATTTGAATATAACTCATTTGTTTCGCATGCTGTTGAAGCTAAATCATGTATATCACAAGTATTTGAAGCTAAACCATTTGCTTCGCATGGATTCGAAGATCAGCCTTCTACTTCGCATTGATTTGATGCTAAATCATGTGTTTCGCATGGATTTGAAGCTAACTCGTTTGTTTCGCATGCTGTTGAAGCTAAATCATGTATACCACAAGTATTTGAAGCTATATCATACGTTTCGCATGGATTCCAAGATAACCCTTCTAATTCGCATTGATTTGAAGCTAAATCATGTGTTTCGCATGGATTTGAAGCTATCTCGTTTATTTCGCATGCTGTTGAAGCTAAATCATGTATATCACAAGTATAAGAAGCTAATCCATTTGTTTCGCACGGATTCGAAGATATGCCTACTTCTTCGCATTGATTTGAAGCTAAATCATGTGTTTCGCATGGATTTGAATCTAACTCGTTTGTTTCGGATGCTGTTGAAGTTAAATCATGTATATCACAAGTATTTGTATCTATATCATTTGTTTCGCATGGATTCGAAGATAACCCTTCTAATTCGCATTGATTTGAAGCTAAATCATGTGTTTCGCTTGGATTTTAAGCTAACTCGTTTTTTTCGCTAGTAGTTGAAGCTAAATCATGCATATCACAAGTATTTGAAGCTAAACCATTTGATTCCCATGGTTTTGAAGCCATGCATTCTATATCGCATTGACTTGAAGATAAATCATGTGTTTCGCTTGGATTTGAAGATAACTCATTTGTTTCGCATGCTGTTGAAGCTAAATCATGTATATCACAAGTATTTGAAGCTAAACCACTTGCTTCGCATGGATTCGATGATCAGCCTCCTACTTCGCATTGATTTGATGCTAAATCATGTGTTTCGCATGGATTTGAAGCTAACTCGTTTGTTTCGCATGCTGTTGAAGCTAAATCATGTATATCACAAGTATTTGAAGCTACATCATACGTTTCGCATGGATTCCAAGATAACCCTTCTAATTCGCATTGATTTGAATCTAAATCATGTGTTTCGCATGGATTTGAAGCTAACTCGGTTGTTTCGCATGCTGTTGAAGCTAAATCATGTATATCACAAGTATTTGAAGCTAAACCATTTGCTTCGCATGGATTCGAAGATCAGCCTTCTACTTCGCATTGATTTGATGATAAATCATGTGTTCCGCTCGGTTTTGAAGCTAACTCGTTTGTTTCGCATGCTGTTGAAGCTAAATCATGTATATCACAAGTATTTGAAGCTATATCATATGTTTCGCATGGATTCCAAGATAACCCTTCTAATTCGCATAGATTTGAAGATAATTCATGTGTTTCGCTTGGATTTGAATATAGCTCATTTGTTTCGCATGCTGTTGAAGCTAAATCATGTATATCACAAGTATTTGAAGCTATATCATGCGTTTCGCATGGATTCCAAGATAACCCTTCTAATTCGCATTGATTTGAATCTAAATCATGTGTTTCGCATGGATTTGAAGCTAACTCGTTTGTTTCGCATGCTGTGGAAGCTAAATCATGTATATCACAAGTATTTGAAGCTAAACCATTTGTTACGCATGGATTCGAAGATCAGCCTTCTACTTCGCATTGATTTGATGCTAAATCATGTGTTTCGCATGGATTTGAAGCTAACTCGGTTGTTTCGCATGCTGTTGAAGCTAAATCATGTATATCACAAGTATTTGAAGCTAAACCATTTGCTTCGCATGGATTCGAAGATCAGCCTTCTACTTCGCATTGATTTGATGATAAATCATGTGTTCCGCTCGGTTTTGAAGCTAACTCGTTTGTTTCGCATGCTGTTGAAGCTAAATCATGTATATCACAAGTATTTGAAGCTATATCATATGTTTCGCATGGATTCCAAGATAACCCTTCTAATTCGCATAGATTTGAAGATAATTCATGTGTTTCGCTTGGATTTGAATATAGCTCATTTGTTTCGCATGCTGTTGAAGCTAAATCATGTATATCACAAGTATTTGAAGCTATATCATGCGTTTCGCATGGATTCCAAGATAACCCTTCTAATTCGCATTGATTTGAAGCTAAATCATGTGTTTCGCATGGATTTGAAGCTAACTCGTTTATTTCGCATGCTGTTGAAGCTAAATCATGTATATCACAAGTATAAGAAGCTAATCCATTTGTTTTGCATGGATTCGAAGATATGCCTACTTCTTCGCATTGATTTGAAGCTAAATCATGTGTTTCGCATGGATTTGAAGCTAACTCGTTTGTTTCGCATGCTGTTGAAGTTAAATCATGTATATCACAAGTATTTGAAGCTAAACCATTTGTTACGCATGGATTCGAAGATCAGCCTCCTTCTTCGCATTGATTTGATGCTAAATCATGTGTTTCGCATGAATTTGAAGCTAACTCGTTTGTTTCGCATGCTGTTGAAGCTAAATCATGTATATCACAAGTATTTTAAGCTAAACCATTTGTATCGCATGGGATCGAAGATAAGCCTCCTACTTCGCATTGATTTGAAGCTAAATCATGTGTTTCGCATGGCTTTGAAGCTAACTCGTTTGTTTCGCATGCGGTTGAAGCTAAATCATATATATCACAAGTATTTGAAGCAAAACCATTTGTTTCGCATTTATTCGAAGCTAAGCCTTCTACTTCGCATTGATTTGAGGCTAAATCATGTGTTCCGCTCGGTTTTGAAGCTAACTCGTTTGTTTCGCATGCTGTTGAAGCTAAATCATGTATATCACAAGTATTTGAAGCTATATCATATGTTTCGCATGGATTTGAAGCTAACTCGTTTATTTCGCCTGCTGTTGAAGCTAAATCATGTATATCACAAGTATAAGAAGCTAATCCATTTGTTTCGCATGGGATCGAAGATAAGCCTCCTACTTCGCATTGATTTGAAGCTAAATCATGTGTTTCGCATGGCTTTGAAGCTAACTCGTTTGTTTCGAATGCGGTTGAAGCTAAATCATATATATCACAAGTATTTGAAGCAAAACCATTTGTTTCGCATTTATTCGAAGCTAAGCCTTCTACTTCGCATTGATTTGAGGCTAAATCATGTGTTCCGCTCGGTTTTGAAGCTAACTTGTTTGTTTCGCATGCTGTTGAAGCTAAATCATGTATATCACAAGTATTTGAAGCTATATCATATGTTTCGCATGGATTCCAAGATAACCCTTCTAATTCGCATAGATTTGAAGATAAATCATGTGTTTCGCTTGGATTTGAATATAACTCATTTGTTTCGCATGCTGTTGAAGCTAAATCATGTATATCACAAGTATTTGAAGCTAAACCATTTGCTTCGCATGGATTCGAAGATCAGCCTTCTACTTCGCATTGATTTGATGCTAAATCATGTGTTTCGCATGGATTTGAAGCTAACTCGTTTGTTTCGCATGCTGTTGAAGCTAAATCATGTATACCACAAGTATTTGAAGCTATATCATACGTTTCGCATGGATTCCAAGATAACCCTTCTAATTCGCATTGATTTGAAGCTAAATCATGTGTTTCGCATGGATTTGAAGCTATCTCGTTTATTTCGCATGCTGTTGAAGCTAAATCATGTATATCACAAGTATAAGAAGCTAATCCATTTGTTTCGCACGGATTCGAAGATATGCCTACTTCTTCGCATTGATTTGAAGCTAAATCATGTGTTTCGCATGGATTTGAATCTAACTCGTTTGTTTCGGATGCTGTTGAAGTTAAATCATGTATATCACAAGTATTTGTATCTATATCATTTGTTTCGCATGGATTCGAAGATAACCCTTCTAATTCGCATTGATTTGAAGCTAAATCATGTGTTTCGCTTGGATTTTAAGCTAACTCGTTTTTTTCGCTAGTAGTTGAAGCTAAATCATGCATATCACAAGTATTTGAAGCTAAACCATTTGATTCCCATGGTTTTGAAGCCATGCATTCTATATCGCATTGACTTGAAGATAAATCATGTGTTTCGCTTGGATTTGAAGATAACTCATTTGTTTCGCATGCTGTTGAAGCTAAATCATGTATATCACAAGTATTTGAAGCTAAACCACTTGCTTCGCATGGATTCGATGATCAGCCTCCTACTTCGCATTGATTTGATGCTAAATCATGTGTTTCGCATGGATTTGAAGCTAACTCGTTTGTTTCGCATGCTGTTGAAGCTAAATCATGTATATCACAAGTATTTGAAGCTACATCATACGTTTCGCATGGATTCCAAGATAACCCTTCTAATTCGCATTGATTTGAATCTAAATCATGTGTTTCGCATGGATTTGAAGCTAACTCGTTTGTTTCGCATGCTGTGGAAGCTAAATCATGTATATCACAAGTATTTGAAGCTAAACCATTTGTTACGCATGGATTCGAAGATCAGCCTTCTACTTCGCATTGATTTGATGCTAAATCATGTGTTTCGCATGGATTTGAAGCTAACTCGGTTGTTTCGCATGCTGTTGAAGCTAAATCATGTATATCACAAGTATTTGAAGCTAAACCATTTGCTTCGCATGGATTCGAAGATCAGCCTTCTACTTCGCATTGATTTTAGGCTAAATCATGTGTTCCGCTCGGTTTTGAAGCTAACTCGTTTGTTTCGCATGCTGTTGAAGCTAAATCATGTATATCACAAGTATTTGAAGCTATATCATATGTTTCGCATGGATTCCAAGATAACCCTTCTAATTCGCATAGATTTGAAGATAAATCATGTGTTTCGCTTGGATTTGAATATAACTCATTTGTTTCGCATGCTGTTGAAGCTAAATCATGTATATCACAAGTATTTGAAGCTAAACCATTTGCTTCGCATGGATTCGAAGATCAGCCTTCTACTTCGCATTGATTTGATGCTAAATCATGTGCTTCGCATGGATTTGAAGCTAACTCGTTTGTTTCGCATGCTGTTGAAGCTAAATCATGTATATCACAAGTATAAGAAGCTAATCCATTTGTTTCGCATGGATTCGAAGATATGCCTACTTCTTCGCATTGATTTGAACCTAAATCATGTGCTTCGCATGGATTTGAATCTAACTCGTTTGTTTCGGATGCTGTTGAAGTTAAATCGTGTATATCACAAGTCTTTGTATCTATATCATTTGTTTCGCATGGATTCGAAGATAACCCTTCTAATTCGCATTGATTTGAAGCTAAATCATGTGTTTCGCTTGGATTTGAAGCTAACTCGATTTTTCGCTAGTAGTTGAAGCTAAATCATGCATATCACAAGTATTTGAAGCTAAACCATTTGATTCCCATGGTTTTGAAGCCAAGCTTTCTACATCGCATTGACTTGAAGATAAATCATGTGTTTCGCTTGGATTTGAAGATAACTCATTTGTTTCGCATGCTGTTGAAGCTAAATCATGTATATCACAAGTATTTGAAGCTAAACCATTTGCTTCGCATGGATTCGAAGATCAGCCTTCTACTTCGCATTGATTTGATGCTAAATCATGTGTTTCGCATGGATTTGAAGCTAACTCGTTTGTTTCGCATGCTGTTGAAGCTAAATCATGTATACCACAAGTATTTGAAGCTATATCATACGTTTCGCATGGATTCCAAGATAACCCTTCTAATTCGCATTGATTTGAAGCTAAATCATGTGTTTCGCATGGATTTGAAGCTAACTCGTTTATTTCGCATGCTGTTGAAGCTAAATCATGTATATCACAAGTATAAGAAGCTAATCCATTTGTTTCGCATGGATTCGAAGATATGCCTACTTCTTCGCATTGATTTGAACCTAAATCATGTGTTTCGCATGGATTTGAATCTAACTCGTTTGTTTCGGATGCTGTTGAAGTTAAATCATGTATATCACATGTATTTGTAGCTATATCATTTGTTTCGCATGGATTCGAAGATAACCCTTCTAATTCGCATTTATTTGAAGCTAAATCATGTGTTTCGCTTGGATTTGAAGCTAACTCGTTTTTTTCGCTAGTAGTTGAAGCTAAATCATGCATATCACAAGTATTTGAAGCTAAACCATTTAATTCCCATGGTTTTGAAGCCAAGCTTTCTACATCGCATTGACTTGAAGATAAATCATGTGTTTCGCTTGGATTTGAAGATAAAAAATTTGTTTCGCATGCTGTTGAAGCTAAATCATGTATATCACAAGTATTTGAAGCTAAACCACTTGCTTCGCATGGATTCGATGATCAGCCTCCTACTTCGCATTGATTTGATATTAAATCATGTGTTTCGCATGGATTTGAAGCTAACTCGTTTGTTTCGCATGCTGTTGAAGCTAAATCATGTATATCACAAGTATTTGAAGCTAAACCATTTGTTACGCATGGATTCGGAGATCAGCCTTCTACATCGCATTGATTTGAAGCTAAATCATGTGTTTCGCATGGATTTGAATCTAACTCGTTTATTTCGCATTCTGTTGAAGCTAAATCATGTATATCACAAGTATAAGAAGCTAATCCGTTTGTTTCGCATGGATTCAAAGATAAGCCTTCTACTTCGCATTGATTTGAAGCTAAATCATGTGTTTCGCATGGATTTGAAGCTAACTCGTTTGTATCGCATGCTGTTGAAGCTAAATCATGTATATCACAAGTATTTGAAGCTAAACCATTTGTTACGCATGGATTCGAAGATCAGCCTTCTACTTCGCATTGATTTGATGCTAAATCATGTGTTTCGCATGGATTTGAAGCTAACTCGTTTGTTTCGCATGCTGTTGAAGCTAAATCATGTATATCACAAGTATTTGAAGCTATATCATACGTTTCGCATGGATTCCAAATTAACCCTTCTAATTCGCATAGATTTGAAGATAAATCATGTGTGTCGCTTGGATTTGAATATAACTCATTTGTTTCGCATGCTGTTGAAGCTAAATCATGTATATCACAAGTATTTGAAGCTAAACCATTTGCTTCGCATGGATTCGAAGATCAGCCTTCTACTTCGCATTGATTTGATGCTAAATCATGTGTTTCGCATGGATTTGAAGCTAACTCGTTTGTTTCGCATGCTGTTGAAGCTAAATCATGTATACCACAAGTATTTGAAGCTATATCATACGTTTCGCATGGATTCCAAGATAACCCTTGTAATTCGCATTGATTTGAAGCTAAATCATGTGTTTCGCATGGATTTGAAGCTAACTCGTTTATTTCGCCTGCTGTTGAAGCTAAATCATGTATATCACAAGTATACGAAGCTAATCCATTTGTTTCGCATGTATTCGAAGATATGCCTACTTCTTCGCATTGATTTGAAGCTAAATCATGTGTTTCGCATTGATTTGAATCTAACTCATTTGTTTCGCATGCTGTTGAAGCTAAATCATGTATATCACAAGTATTTGAAGCTAAACCATTTGCTTCGCATGGATTCGAAGATCAGCCTTCTACTTCGCATTGATTTGATGCTAAATCATGTGCTTCGCATGGATTTGAAGCTAACTCGTTTGTTTCGCATGCTGTTGAAGCTAAATCATGTATATCACAAGTATAAGAAGCTAATCCATTTGTTTCGCATGGATTCGAAGATATGCCTACTTCTTCGCATTGATTTGAACCTAAATCATGTGCTTCGCATGGATTTGAATCTAACTCGTTTGTTTCGGATGCTGTTGAAGTTAAATCATGTATATCACAAGTATTTGTATCTATATCATTTGTTTCGCATGGATTCGAAGATAACCCTTCTAATTCGCATTGATTTGAAGCTAAATCATGTGTTTCGCTTGGATTTGAAGCTAACTCGATTTTTCGCTAGTGGTTGAAGCTAAATCATGCATATCACAAGTATTTGAAGCTAAACCATTTGATTCCCATGGTTTTGAAGCCAAGCTTTCTACATCGCATTGACTTGAAGATAAATCATGTGTTTCGCTTGGATTTGAAGATAACTCATTTGTTTCGCATGCTGTTGAAGCTAAATCATGTATATCACAAGTATTTGAAGCTAAACCATTTGCTTCGCATGGATTCGAAGATCAGCCTTCTACTTCGCATTGATTTGAAGCTAAATCATGTGTTTCGCATGGACTTGAAGCTAACTCGTTTGTTTCGCATGCTGTTGAAGCTAAATCATGTATATCACAAGTATTTGAAGCTAAACCATTTGTTCCGCTTGGATTCGAAGATCAGCCTTCTACTTCGCATTGATTTGATGCTAAATCATGTGTTTCGCATGGATTTGAAGCTAACTCGTTTGTTTCGCATGCTGTTGAAGCTAAATCATGTATATCACAAGTATTTGAAGCTATATCATACGTTTCGCATGGATTCCAAGATAACCCTTCTAATTCGCATTGATTTGAAGCTAAATCATGTGTTTCGCATGGATTTGAAGCTAACTCGTTTATTTCGCATGCTGTTGAAGCTAAATCATGTATATCACAAGTATAAGAAGCTAATCCATTTGTTTCGCATGGATTCGAAGATAACCCTTCTAATTCGCATTGATTTGAAGCTAAATCATGTGTTTCGCTTGGATTTGAAGCTAACTCGTTTTTTTCGCTAGTAGTTGAAGCTAAATCGTGCATATCACAAGTATTTGAAGCTAAACCATTTGATTCCCATGGTTTTGAAGCCAAGCTTTCTACATCGCATTGACTTGAAGATAAATCATGTGTTTCGCTTGGATTTGAAGATAACTCATTTGTTTCGCATGCTGTTGAAGCTAAATCATGTATATCACAAGTATTTGAAGCTAAACCACTTGCTTCGCATGGATTCGATGATCAGCCTCCTACTTCGCATTGATTTGATGCTAAATCATGTGTTTCGCATGAATTTGAAGCTAACTCGTTTTTTTCGCATGCTGTTGAAGCTAAATCATGTATATCACAAGTATTTGAAGCTATATCATACGTTTCGCATGGATTCCAAGATAACCCTTCTAATTCGCATTGATTTGAAGCTAAATCATGTGTTTCGCATGGATTTGAAGCTAACTCGTTTATTTCGCATTCTGTTGAAGCTAAATCATGTATATCACAAGTATAAGAAGCTAATCCGTTTGTTTCGCATGGATTCAAAGATAAGCCTTCTACTTCGCATTGATTTGAAGCTAAATCATGTGTTTCGCATGGATTTGAAGCTAACTCGTTTGTTTCGCATGCTGTTGAAGCTAAATCATGTATATCACAAGTATTTGAAGCTAAACCATTTGTTACGCATGGATTCGAAGATCAGCCTTCTACTTCGCATTGATTTGATGCTAAATCATGTGTTTCGCATGGATTTGAAGCTAACTCGTTTGTTTCGCATGCTGTTGAAGCTAAATCATGTATATCACAAGTATTTGAAGCTAAACCATTTGTATCGCATGGGATCGAAGATAAGCCTCCTACTTCGCATTGATTTGAAGCTAAATCATGTGTTTCGCATGGACTTGAAGCTAACTCGTTTGTTTCGCATGCTGTTGAAGCTAAATCATGTATATCACAAGTATTTGAAGCTAAACCATTTGTTCCGCTTGGATTCGAAGATCAGCCTTCTACTTCGCATTGATTTGATGCTAAATCATGTGTTTCGCATGGATTTGAAGCTAACTCGTTTGTTTCGCATGCTGTTGAAGCTAAATCATGTATATCACAAGTATTTGAAGCTATATCATACGTTTCGCATGGATTCCAAGATAACCCTTCTAATTCGCATTGATTTGAAGCTAAATCATGTGTTTCGCATGGATTTGAAGCTAACTCGTTTATTTCGCATGCTGTTGAAGCTAAATCATGTATATCACAAGTATAAGAAGCTAATCCATTTGTATCGCATGGATTCGAAGATAACCCTTCTAATTCGCATTGATTTGAAGCTAAATCGTGTGTTTCGCTTGGATTTGAAGCTAACTCGTTTTTTTCGCTAGTAGTTGAAGCTAAATCATGCATATCACAAGTATTTGAAGCTAAACCATTTGATTCCCATGGTTTTGAAGCCAAGCTTTCTACATCGCATTGACTTGAAGATAAATCATGTGTTTCGCTTGGATTTGAAGATAACTCATTTGTTTCGCATGCTGTTGAAGCTAAATCATGTATATCACAAGTATTTGAAGCTAAACCACTTGCTTCGCATGGATTCGATGATCAGCCTCCTACTTCGCATTGATTTGATGCTGAATCATGTGTTTCGCATGAATTTGAAGCTAACTCGTTTTTTTCGCATGCTGTTGAAGCTAAATCATGTATATCACAAGTATTTGAAGCTATATCATACGTTTCGCATGGATTCCAAGATAACCCTTCTAATTCGCATTGATTTGAAGCTAAATCATGTGTTTCGCATGGATTTGAAGCTACCTCGTTTATTTCGCATTCTGTTGAAGCTAAATCATGTATATCACAAGTATAAGAAGCTAAACCACATGCTTCGCATGGATTCGATGATCATCCTCCTACTTCGCATTGATTTGATGCTAAGTCATGTGTTTCGCATGGATTTGAAGCTAACTCGTTTGTTTCGCATGCTGTTGAAGCTAAATCATGTATATCACAAGTATTTGAAGCTAAACCATTTGTTTCGCATGGATTCGAAGATAAGCCTTCTACTTCGCATTGATTTTAATCTAAATCATGTCTTTCGCATGGATTTAAAGGTAACTCGTTTGTTTCGCATGCAGTTGAAGCTGAATCATGTATATCACAAGTATTTGAAGCTAAACCATTTGTATCGCATGGGATCGAAGATAAGCCTCCTACTTCGCATTGATTTGAAGCTAAATCATGTGTTTCGCATGGATTTGAAGCTAACTCGTTTGTTTCGCATGCAGTTGAAGCTAAATCATATATATCACAAGTATTTGAAGCTAAACCATTTGTTTCGCATTTATTCGAAGCAAAGCCTTCTACTTCGCATTGATTTGATGCTAAATCATGTGTTTCGCATGGATTTGAAGCTAACTCGTTTGTTTCGCATGCTGTTGAAGCTAAATCATGTATATCACAAGTATTTGAAGCTATATCATACGTTTCGCATGGATTCCAAATTAACCCTTCTAATTCGCATAGATTTGAAGATAAATCATGTGTGTCGCTTGGATTTGAATATAACTCATTTGTTTCGCATGCTGTTGAAGCTAAATCATGTATATCACAAGTATTTGAAGCTAAACCATTTGCTTCGCATGGATTCGAAGATCAGCCTTCTACTTCGCATTGATTTGATGCTAAATCATGTGTTTCGCATGGATTTGAAGCTAACTCGTTTGTTTCGCATGCTGTTGAAGCTAAATCATGTATACCACAAGTATTTGAAGCTATATCATACGTTTCGCATGGATTCCAAGATAACCCTTGTAATTCGCATTGATTTGAAGCTAAATCATGTGTTTCGCATGGATTTGAAGCTAACTCGTTTATTTCGCCTGCTGTTGAAGCTAAATCATGTATATCACAAGTATAAGAAGCTAATCCATTTGTTTCGCATGGATTCGAAGATATGCCTACTTCTTCGCATTGATTTGAAGCTAAATCATGTGTTTCGCATGGATTTGAATCTAACTCGTTTGTTTCGGATGCTGTTGAAGTTAAATCATGTATATCACAAGTATTTGAAGCTATATCATTTGTTTCGCATGGATTCGAAGATAACCCTTCTAATTCGCATTGATTTGAAGCTAAATCATGTGTTTCGCTTGGATTTGAAGCTAACTCGTTTTTTTCGCTAGTAGTTGAAGCTAAATCATGCATATCACAAGTATTTGAAGCTAAACCATTTGATTCCCATGGTTTTGAAGCCAAGCTTTCTACATCGCATTGACTTGAAGATAAATCATGTGTTTCGCTTGGATTTGAAGATAACTCATTTGTTTCGCATGCTGTTGAAGCTAAATCATGTATATCACAAGTATTTGAAGCTAAACCATTTGCTTCGCATGGATTCGAAGATCAGCCTTCTACTTCGCATTGATTTGAAGCTAAATCATGTGTTTCGCATGGACTTGAAGCTAACTCGTTTGTTTCGCATGCTGTTGAAGCTAAATCATGTATATCACAAGTATTTGAAGCTAAACCATTTGTTCCGCTTGGATTCGAAGATCAGCCTTCTACTTCGCATTGATTTGATGCTAAATCATGTGTTTCGCATGGATTTGAAGCTAACTCGTTTGTTTCGCATGCTGTTGAAGCTAAATCATGTATATCACAAGTATTTGAAGCTAAACCATTTGTTCCGCTTGGATTCGAAGATCAGCCTTCTACTTCGCATTGATTTGATGCTAAATCATGTGTTTCGCATGAATTTGAAGCTAACTCGTTTTTTTCGCATGCTGTTGAAGCTAAATCATGTATATCACAAGTATTTGAAGCTATATCATACGTTTCGCATGGATTC
The DNA here is from genome assembly GCF_051020955.1 of Megalopta genalis. NCBI lineage: Eukaryota > Metazoa > Arthropoda > Insecta > Hymenoptera > Halictidae > Megalopta > Megalopta genalis. Next base: position 12,415 of record NW_027476579.1, on the reverse strand, counting down.
CAAGATAACCCTTCTAATTCGCATTGATTTGAAGCTAAATCATGTGTTTCGCATGGATTTGAAGCTAACTCGTTTATTTCGCATTCTGTTGAAGCTAAATCATGTATATCACAAGTATAAGAAGCTAATCCGTTTGTTTCGCATGGATTCAAAGATAAGCCTTCTACTTCGCATTGATTTGAAGCTAAATCATGTGTTTCGCATGGATTTGAAGCTAACTCGTTTGTTTCGCATGCTGTTGAAGCTAAATCATGTATATCACAAGTATTTGAAGCTAAACCATTTGTTACGCATGGATTCGAAGATCAGCCTTCTACTTCGCATTGATTTGATGCTAAATCATGTGTTTCGCATGGATTTGAAGCTAACTCGTTTGTTTCGCATGCTGTTGAAGCTAAATCATGTATATCACAAGTATTTGAAGCTAAACCATTTGTATCGCATGGGATCGAAGATAAGCCTCCTACTTCGCATTGATTTGAAGCTAAATCATGTGTTTCGCATGGACTTGAAGCTAACTCGTTTGTTTCGCATGCTGTTGAAGCTAAATCATGTATATCACAAGTATTTGAAGCTAAACCATTTGTTCCGCTTGGATTCGAAGATCAGCCTTCTACTTCGCATTGATTTGATGCTAAATCATGTGTTTCGCATGGATTTGAAGCTAACTCGTTTGTTTCGCATGCTGTTGAAGCTAAATCATGTATATCACAAGTATTTGAAGCTATATCATACGTTTCGCATGGATTCCAAGATAACCCTTCTAATTCGCATTGATTTGAAGCTAAATCATGTGTTTCGCATGGATTTGAAGCTAACTCGTTTATTTCGCATGCTGTTGAAGCTAAATCATGTATATCACAAGTATAAGAAGCTAATCCATTTGTATCGCATGGATTCGAAGATAACCCTTCTAATTCGCATTGATTTGAAGCTAAATCGTGTGTTTCGCTTGGATTTGAAGCTAACTCGTTTTTTTCGCTAGTAGTTGAAGCTAAATCATGCATATCACAAGTATTTGAAGCTAAACCATTTGATTCCCATGGTTTTGAAGCCAAGCTTTCTACATCGCATTGACTTGAAGATAAATCATGTGTTTCGCTTGGATTTGAAGATAACTCATTTGTTTCGCATGCTGTTGAAGCTAAATCATGTATATCACAAGTATTTGAAGCTAAACCACTTGCTTCGCATGGATTCGATGATCAGCCTCCTACTTCGCATTGATTTGATGCTGAATCATGTGTTTCGCATGAATTTGAAGCTAACTCGTTTTTTTCGCATGCTGTTGAAGCTAAATCATGTATATCACAAGTATTTGAAGCTATATCATACGTCTCGCATGGATTCCAAGATAACCCTTCTAATTCGCATTGATTTGAAGCTAACTCATGTGTTTCGCATGGATTTGAAGCTAACTCGTTTATTTCGCATTCTGTTGAAGCTAAATCATGTATATCACAAGTATAAGAAGCTAATCCGTTTGTTTCGCATGGATTCAAAGATAAGCCTTCTACTTCGCATTGATTTGAAGCTAAATCATGTGTTTCGCATGGATTTGAAGCTAACTCGTTTGTTTCGCATGCTGTTGAAGCTAAATCATGTATATCACAAGTATTTGAAGCTAAACCATTTGTTACGCATGGATTCGAAGATCAGCCTTCTACTTCGCATTGATTTGATGCTAAATCATGTGTTTCGCATGGATTTGAAGCTAACTCGTTTGTTTCGCATGCTGTTGAAGCTAAATCATGTATATCACAAGTATTTGAAGCTAAACCATTTGTATCGCATGGGATCGAAGATAAGCCTCCTACTTCGCATTGATTTGAAGCTAAATCATGTGTTTCGCATGGACTTGAAGCTAACTCGTTTGTTTCGCATGCTGTTGAAGCTAAATCATGTATATCACAAGTATTTGAAGCTAAACCATTTGTTCCGCTTGGATTCGAAGATCAGCCTTCTACTTCGCATTGATTTGATGCTAAATCATGTGTTTCGCATGGATTTGAAGCTAACTCGTTTGTTTCGCATGCTGTTGAAGCTAAATCATGTATATCACAAGTATTTGAAGCTATATCATACGTTTCGCATGGATTCCAAGATAACCCTTCTAATTCGCATTGATTTGAAGCTAAATCATGTGTTTCGCATGGATTTGAAGCTAACTCGTTTATTTCGCATGCTGTTGAAGCTAAATCATGTATATCACAAGTATAAGAAGCTAATCCATTTGTTTCGCATGGATTCGAAGATAACCCTTCTAATTCGCATTTATTTGAAGCTAAATCATGTGTTTCGCTTGGATTTGAAGCTAACTCGTTTTTTTCGCTAGTAGTTGAAGCTAAATCATGCATATCACAAGTATTTGAAGCTAAACCATTTGATTCCCATGGTTTTGAAGCCAAGCTTTCTACATCGCATTGACTTGAAGATAAATCATGTGTTTCGCTTGGATTTGAAGATAACTCATTTGTTTCGCATGCTGTTGAAGCTAAATCATGTATATCACAAGTATTTGAAGCTAAACCACTTGCTTCGCATGGATTCGATGATCAGCCTCCTACTTCGCATTGATTTGATGCTAAATCATGTGTTTCGCATGAATTTGAAGCTAACTCGTTTTTTTCGCATGCTGTTGAAGCTAAATCATGTATATCACAAGTATTTGAAGCTATATCATACGTTTCGCATGGATTCCAAGATAACCCTTCTAATTCGCATTGATTTGAAGCTAAATCATGTGTTTCGCATGGATTTGAAGCTACCTCGTTTATTTCGCATTCTGTTGAAGCTAAATCATGTATATCACAAGTATAAGAAGCTAAACCACATGCTTCGCATGGATTCGATGATCATCCTCCTACTTCGCATTGATTTGATGCTAAGTCATGTGTTTCGCATGGATTTGAAGCTAACTCGTTTGTTTCGCATGCTGTTGAAGCTAAATCATGTATATCACAAGTATTTGAAGCTAAACCATTTGTTTCGCATGGATTCGAAGATAAGCCTTCTACTTCGCATTGATTTTAATCTAAATCATGTCTTTCGCATGGATTTAAAGGTAACTCGTTTGTTTCGCATGCAGTTGAAGCTGAATCATGTATATCACAAGTATTTGAAGCTAAACCATTTGTATCGCATGGGATCGAAGATAAGCCTCCTACTTCGCATTGATTTGAAGCTAAATCATGTGTTTCGCATGGATTTGAAGCTAACTCGTTTGTTTCGCATGCAGTTGAAGCTAAATCATATATATCACAAGTATTTGAAGCTAAACCATTTGTTTCGCATTTATTCGAAGCAAAGCCTTCTACTTCGCATTGATTTGATGCTAAATCATGTGTTTCGCATGGATTTGAAGCTAACTCGTTTGTTTCGCATGCTGTTGAAGCTAAATCATGTATATCACAAGTATTTGAAGCTATATCATACGTTTCGCATGGATTCCAAATTAACCCTTCTAATTCGCATAGATTTGAAGATAAATCATGTGTGTCGCTTGGATTTGAATATAACTCATTTGTTTCGCATGCTGTTGAAGCTAAATCATGTATATCACAAGTATTTGAAGCTAAACCATTTGCTTCGCATGGATTCGAAGATCAGCCTTCTACTTCGCATTGATTTGATGCTAAATCATGTGTTTCGCATGGATTTGAAGCTAACTCGTTTGTTTCGCATGCTGTTGAAGCTAAATCATGTATACCACAAGTATTTGAAGCTATATCATACGTTTCGCATGGATTCCAAGATAACCCTTGTAATTCGCATTGATTTGAAGCTAAATCATGTGTTTCGCATGGATTTGAAGCTAACTCGTTTATTTCGCCTGCTGTTGAAGCTAAATCATGTATATCACAAGTATAAGAAGCTAATCCATTTGTTTCGCATGGATTCGAAGATATGCCTACTTCTTCGCATTGATTTGAAGCTAAATCATGTGTTTCGCATGGATTTGAATCTAACTCGTTTGTTTCGGATGCTGTTGAAGTTAAATCATGTATATCACAAGTATTTGAAGCTATATCATTTGTTTCGCATGGATTCGAAGATAACCCTTCTAATTCGCATTGATTTGAAGCTAAATCATGTGTTTCGCTTGGATTTGAAGCTAACTCGTTTTTTTCGCTAGTAGTTGAAGCTAAATCATGCATATCACAAGTATTTGAAGCTAAACCATTTGATTCCCATGGTTTTGAAGCCAAGCTTTCTACATCGCATTGACTTGAAGATAAATCATGTGTTTCGCTTGGATTTGAAGATAACTCATTTGTTTCGCATGCTGTTGAAGCTAAATCATGTATATCACAAGTATTTGAAGCTAAACCACATGCTTCGCATGGATTCGATGATCATCCTCCTACTTCGCATTGATTTGATGCTAAGTCATGTGTTTCGCATGGATTTGAAGCTAACTCGTTTGTTTCGCATGCTGTTGAAGCTAAATCATGTATATCACAAGTATTTGAAGCTAAACCATTTGTTTCGCATGGATTCGAAGATAAGCCTTCTACTTCGCATTGATTTTAATCTAAATCATGTCTTTCGCATCGATTTAAAGGTAACTCGTTTGTTTCGCATGCAGTTGAAGCTGAATCATGTATATCACAAGTATTTGAAGCTAAACTATTCGTTTCGCATGGATTCGAATTTAACTCGTTTGTTTCGCATACAGTTGAAGCTAAATCACGTATATCACAAGTATTTGCAGCTAAACCATTTGTTTCGCATCGATACGAAGATAACCCTTCTACTTCGCATTGATTTGAAGCTAAATCATGTGTTTCGCATGGATTTGAATCTAACTCGTTTATTTCGCATGCTGTTGAAGCTAAATCATGTATATCACAAGTATAAGAAGCTATATCATACGTTTCGCATGGATTCCAATATAACCCTTCTAATTCGCATTGATTTGAATCTAAATCATGTGTTTCGCATGGATTTGAAGCTAACTCGTTTATTTCGCAAGCTGTTGAAGCTAAATCATGTAATCACAAGTATTTGCAGCTAAACCATTTGTTACGCATGGATTCGAAGATCAGCCTTCTACTTCGCATTGATTTGAAGCTAAATCATGTGTTTCGCATGGACTTGAAGCTAACTCGTTTGTTTCGCATGCTGTTGAACCTAAATCATGTATATCACAAGTATTTGAAGCTAAACCATTTGTTCCGCTTGGATTCGAAGATCAGCCTTCTACTTCGCATTGATTTGATGCTAAATCATGTGTTTCGCATGGATTTGAAGCTAACTCGTTTGTTTCGCATGCTGTTGAAGCTAAATCATGTATATCACAAGTATTTGAAGCTATATCATACGTTTCGCATGGATTCCAAGATAACCCTTCTAATTCGCATTGATTTGAAGCTAAATCATGTGTTTCGCATGGATTTGAAGCTAACTCGTTTATTTCGCATGCTGTTGAAGCTAAATCATGTATATCACAAGTATAAGAAGCTAATCCATTTGTTTCGCATGGATACGAAGATAACCCTTCTAATTCGCATTGATTTGAAGCTAAATCATGTGTTTCGCTTGGATTTGAAGCTAACTCGTTTTTTTCGCTAGTAGTTGAAGCTAAATCATGCATATCACAAGTATTTGAAGCTAAACCATTTGATTCCCATGGTTTTGAAGCCAAGCTTTCTACATCGCATTGACTTGAAGATAAATCATGTGTTTCGCTTGGATTTGAAGATAACTCATTTGTTTCGCATGCTGTTGAAGCTAAATCATGTATATCACAAGTATTTGAAGCTAAACCACATGCTTCGCATGGATTCGATGATCATCCTCCTACTTCGCATTGATTTGATGCTAAGTCATGTGTTTCGCATGGATTTGAAGCTAACTCGTTTGTTTCGCATGCTGTTGAAGCTAAATCATGTATATCACAAGTATTTGAAGCTAAACCATTTGTTTCGCATGGATTCGAAGATAAGCCTTCTACTTCGCATTGATTTTAATCTAAATCATGTCTTTCGCATCGATTTAAAGGTAACTCGTTTGTTTCGCATGCAGTTGAAGCTGAATCATGTATATCACAAGTATTTGAAGCTAAACCATTTGTATCGCATGGGGTCGAAGATAAGCCTCCTACTTCGCATTGATTTGAAGCTAAATCATGTGTTTCGCATGGATTTGAAGCTAACTCGTTTGTTTCGCATGCAGTTGAAGCTAAATCATATATATCACAAGTATTTGAAGCTAAACCATTTGTTTCGCATTTATTCGAAGCAAAGCCTTCTACTTCGCATTGATTTGATGCTAAATCATGTGTTTCGCATGGATTTGAAGCTAACTCGTTTGTTTCGCATGCTGTTGAAGCTAAATCATGTATATCACAAGTATTTTTAGCTATATCATACGTTTCGCATGGATTCCAAATTAACCCTTCTAATTCGCATAGATTGGAAGATAAATCATGTGTGTCGCTTGGATTTGAATATAACTCATTTGTTTCGCATGCTGTTGAAACTAAATCATGTATATCACAAGTATTTGAAGCTAAACCATTTGCTTCGCATGGATTCGAAGATCAGCCTTCTACTTCGCATTGATTTGATGCTAAATCATGTGTTTCGCATGGATTTGAAGCTAACTCGTTTGTTTCGCATGCTGTTGAAGCTAAATCATGTATACCACAAGTATTTGAAGCTATATCATACGTTTCGCATGGATTCCAAGATAACCCTTGTAATTCGCATTGATTTGAAGCTAAATCATGTGCTTCGCATGGATTTGAAGCTAACTCGTTTATTTCGCCTGCTGTTGAAGCTAAATCATGTATATCACAAGTATAAGAATCTAATCCATTTCTTTCGCATGGATTCGAAGATATGCCTACTTCTTCGCATTGATTTGAAGCTAAATCATGTGTTTCGCATGGATTTGAATCTAACTCGTTTGTTTCGGATGCTGTTGAAGTTAAATCATGTATATCACAAGTATTTGAAGCTATATCATTTGTTTCGCATGGATTCGAAGATAACCCTTCTAATTCGCATTGATTTGAAGCTAAATCATGTGTTTCGCTTGGATTTGAAGCTAACTCGTTTTTTTCGCTAGTAGTTGAAGCTAAATCATGCATATCACAAGTATTTGAAGCTAAACCATTTGATTCCCATGGTTTTGAAGCCAAGCTTTCTACATCGCATTGACTTGAAGATAAATCATGTGTTTCGCTTGGATTTGAAGATAACTCATTTGTTTCGCATGCTGTTGAAGCTAAATCATGTATATCACAAGTATTTGAAGCTAAACCACTTGCTTCGCATGGATTCGATGATCAGCCTCCTACTTCGCATTGATTTGATGCTAAATCATGTGTTTCGCATGAATTTGAAGCTAACTCGTTTTTTTCGCATGCTGTTGAAGCTAAATCATGTATATCACAAGTATTTGAAGCTATATCATACGTTTCGCATGGATTCCAAGATAACCCTTCTAATTCGCATTGATTTGAAGCTAAATCATGTGTTTCGCATGGATTTGAAGCTAACTCGTTTGTTTCGCATGCTGTTGAAGCTAAATCATGTATATCACAAGTATTTGAAGCTAAACCATTTGTTACGCATGGATTCGAAGATCAGCCTTCTACTTCGCATTGATTTGATGCTAAATCATGTGTTTCGCATGGATTTGAAGCTAACTCGTTTGTTTCGCATGCTGTTGAAGCTAAATCATGTATATCACAAGTATTTGAAGCTAAACCATTTGTATCGCATGGGATCGAAGATAAGCCTCCTACTTCGCATTGATTTGAAGCTAAATCATGTGTTTCGCATGGATTTGAAGCTAACTCGTTTGTTTCGCATGCAGTTGAAGCTAAATCATATATATCACAAGTATTTGAAGCTAAACCATTTGTTTCGCATTTATTCGAAGCAAAGCCTTCTACTTCGCATTGATTTGAGGCTAAATCATGTGTCTCGCTCGGTTTTGAAGCTAACTCGTTTGTTTCGCATGCTGTTGAAGCTAAATCATGTATATCACAAGTATTTGAAGCTATATCATACGTTTCGCATGGATTCCAAGATAACCCTTCTAATTCGCATAGATTTGAAGATAAATCATGTGTGTCGCTTGGATTTGAATATAACTCATTTGTTTCGCATGCTGTTGAAGCTAAATCATGTATATCACAAGTATTTGAAGCTAAACCATTTGCTTCGCATGGATTCGAAGATCAGCCTTCTACTTCGCATTGATTTGATGCTAAATCATGTGTTTCGCATGGATTTGAAGCTAACTCGTTTGTTTCGCATGCTGTTGAAGCTAAATCATGTATACCACAAGTATTTGAAGCTATATCATACGTTTCGCATGGATTCCAAGATAACCCTTGTAATTCGCATTGATTTGAAGCTAAATCATGTGTTTCGCATGGATTTGAAGCTAACTCGTTTATTTCGCCTGCTGTTGAAGCTAAATCATGTATATCACAAGTATAAGAAGCTAATCCATTTGTTTCGCATGGATTCGAAGATATGCCTACTTCTTCGCATTGATTTGAAGCTAAATCATGTGTTTCGCATGGATTTGAATCTAACTCGTTTGTTTCGGATGCTGTTGAAGTTAAATCATGTATATCACAAGTATTTGAAGCTAAACCATTTGATTCCCATGGTTTTGAAGCCAAGCTTTCTACATCGCATTGACTTGAAGATAAATCATGTGTTTCGCTTGGATTTGAAGATAACTCATTTGTTTCGCATGCTGTTGAAGCTAAATCATGTATATCACAAGTATTTGAAGCTAAACCACATGCTTCGCATGGATTCGATGATCATCCTCCTACTTCGCATTGATTTGATGCTAAGTCATGTGTTTCGCATGGATTTGAAGCTAACTCGTTTGTTTCGCATGCTGTTGAAGCTAAATCATGTATATCACAAGTATTTGAAGCTAAACCATTTGTTTCGCATGGATTCGAAGATAAGCCTTCTACTTCGCATTGATTTTAATCTAAATCATGTCTTTCGCATGGATTTAAAGGTAACTCGTTTGTTTCGCATGCAGTTGAAGCTGAATCATGTATATCACAAGTATTTGAAGCTAAACCATTTGTATCGCATGGGATCGAAGATAAGCCTCCTACTTCGCATTGATTTGAAGCTAAATCATGTGTTTCGCATGGATTTGAAGCTAACTCGTTTGTTTCGCATGCAGTTGAAGCTAAATCATATATATCACAAGTATTTGAAGCTAAACCATTTGTTTCGCATTTATTCGAAGCAAAGCCTTCTACTTCGCATTGATTTGAGGCTAAATCATGTGTTTCGCTCGGTTTTGAAGCTAACTCGTTTGTTTCGCATGCTGTTGAAGCTAAATCATGTATATCACAAGTATTTGAAGCTATATCATACGTTTCGCATGGATTCCAAGATAACCCTTGTAATTCGCATTGATTTGAAGCTAAATCATGTGTTTCGCATGGATTTGAAGCTAACTCGTCTATTTCGCCTGCTGTTGAAGCTAAATCATGTATATCACAAGTATAAGAAGCTAATCCATTTGTTTCGCATGGATTCGAAGATATGCCTACTTCTTCGCATTGATTTGAAGCTAAATCATGTGTTTCGCATGGATTTGAATCTAACTCGTTTGTTTCGGATGCTGTTGAAGTTAAATCATGTATATCACAAGTATTTGAAGCTATATCATTTGTTGCGCATGGATTCGAAGATAACCCTTCTAATTCGCATTGATTTGAAGCTAAATCATGTGTTTCGCTTGGATTTGAAGCTAACACGTTTTTATCGCTAGTAGTTGAAGCTAAATCATGCATATCACAAGTATTTGAAGCTAAACCATTTGATTCCCATGGTTTTGAAGCCAAGCTTTCTACATCGCATTGACTTGAAGATAAATCATGTGTTTCGCTTGGATTTGAAGATAACTCATTTGTTTCGCATGCTGTTGAAGCTAAATCATGTATATCACAAGTATTTGAAGCTAAACCACATGCTTCGCATGGATTCGATGATCATCCTCCTACTTCGCATTGATTTGATGCTAAGTCATGTGTTTCGCATGGATTTGAAGCTAACTCGTTTGTTTCGCTTGCTGTTGAAGCTAAATCATGTATATCACAAGTATTTGAAGCTAAACCATTTGTTTCGCATGGATTCGAAGATAAGCCTTCTACTTCGCATTGATTTTAATCTAAATCATGTCTTTCGCATCGATTTAAAGGTAACTCGTTTGTTTCGCATGCAGTTGAAGCTGAATCATGTATATCACAAGTATTTGAAGCTAATCTATTCGTTTCGCATGGATTCGAATTTAACTCGTTTGTTTCGCATACAGTTGAAGCTAAATCACGTATATCACAAGTATTTGCAGCTAAACCATTTGTTTCGCATCGATACGAAGATAACCCTTCTACTTCGCATTGATTTGAAGCTAAATCATGTGTTTCGCATGGATTTGAATCTAACTCGTTTATTTCGCATGCTGTTGAAGCTAAATCATGTATATCACAAGTATAAGAAGCTATATCATACGTTTCGCATGGATTCCAATATAACCCTTCTAATTCGCATTGATTTGAATCTAAATCATGTGTTTCGCATGGATTTGAAGCTAACTCGTTTATTTCGCAAGCTGTTGAAGCTAAATCATGTAATCACAAGTATTTGCAGCTAAACCATTTGTTACGCATGGATTCGAAGATCAGCCTTCTACTTCGCATTGATTTGAAGCTAAATCATGTGTTTCGCATGGACTTGAAGCTAACTCGTTTGTTTCGCATGCTGTTGAAGCTAAATCATGTATATCACAAGTATTTGAAGCTAAACCATTTGTTCCGCTTGGATTCGAAGATCAGCCTTCTACTTCGCATTGATTTGATGCTAAATCATGTGTTTCGCATGGATTTGAAGCTAACTCGTTTGTTTCGCATGCTGTTGAAGCTAAATCATGTATATCACAAGTATTTGAAGCTATATCATACGTTTCGCATGGATTCCAAGATAACCCTTCTAATTCGCATTGATTTGAAGCTAAATCATGTGTTTCGCATGGATTTGAAGCTAACTCGTTTATTTCGCATGCTGTTGAAGCTAAATCATGTATATCACAAGTATAAGAAGCTAATCCATTTGTTTCGCATGGATTCGAAGATAACCCTTCTAATTCGCATTGATTTGAAGCTAAATCATGTGTTTCGCTTGGATTTGAAGCTAACTCGTTTTTTTCGCTAGTAGTTGAAGCTAAATCATGCATATCACAAGTATTGGAAGCTAAACCATTTGATTCCCATGGTTTTGAAGCCAAGCTTTCTACATCGCATTGACTTGAAGATAAATCATATGTTTCGCTTGGATTTGAAGATAACTCATTTGTTTCGCATGCTGTTGAAGCTAAATCATGTATATCACAAGTATTTGAAGCTAAACCACTTGCTTCGCATGGATTCGATGATCAGCCTCCTACTTCGCATTGATTTGATGCTAAATCATGTGTTTCGCATGAATTTGAAGCTAACTCGTTTTTTTCGCATGCTGTTGAAGCTAAATCATGTATATCACAAGTATTTGAAGCTATATCATACGTTTCGCATGGATTCCAAGATAACCCTTCTAATTCGCATTGATTTGAAGCTAAATCATGTGTTTCGCATGGATTTGAAGCTAACTCGTTTATTTCGCATTCTGTTGAAGCTAAATCATGTATATCACAAGTATAAGAAGCTAATCCGTTTGTTTCGCATGGATTCAAAGATAAGCCTTCTACTTCGCATTGATTTGAAGCTAAATCATGTGTTTCGCATGGATTTGAAGCTAACTCGTTTGTTTCGCATGCTGTTGAAGCTAAATCATGTATATCACAAGTATTTGAAGCTAAACCATTTGTTACGCATGGATTCGAAGATCAGCCTTCTACTTCGCATTGATTTGATGCTAAATCATGTGTTTCGCATGGATTTGAAGCTAACTCGTTTGTTTCGCATGCTGTTGAAGCTAAATCATGTATATCACAAGTATTTGAAGCTAAACCATTTGTATCGCATGGGATCGAAGATAAGCCTCCTACTTCGCATTGATTTGAAGCTAAATCATGTGTTTCGCATGGATTTGAAGCTAACTCGTTTGTTTCGCATGCAGTTGAAGCTAAATCATATATATCACAAGTATTTGAAGCTAAACCATTTGTTTCGCATTTATTCGAAGCAAAGCCTTCTACTTCGCATTGATTTGAGGCTAAATCATGTGTCTCGCTCGGTTTTGAAGCTAACTCGTTTGTTTCGCATGCTGTTGAAGCTAAATCATGTATATCACAAGTATTTGAAGCTATATCATACGTTTCGCATGGATTCCAAGATAACCCTTCTAATTCGCATAGATTTGAAGATAAATCATGTGTGTCGCTTGGATTTGAATATAACTCATTTGTTTCGCATGCT